>NC_090751.1:90867657-91027657 GCF_036898095.1 Palaemon carinicauda | reverse complement strand
GAGTTCTCTTGCTTGAGGGTACACTCGGGCATACTGTTCTATCTTATATCTTATTTCTCTTCCTCTTGTTTTGTTAAAGTTTTTATAGTTTATAAAGTTATATTTATTTCAATATTGTTGCTCTTCTTAAAATATTTTATTTTCCTTATTTCCTTTCCTCAATGAGCTATTTTCCCTGTTAGAGCCCCTGGGCTTATAGCATCCTACTTTTCCAACTAGGGTTGTAGCTTAGCAAATAATAATAACAATAATGATAATAATAACAATAATGTCTTACGCCTTTGTTCTGTAGTGGAGTAGTAACGGCTGATGATATATATATATATATATATATATATATATATATATATATATATATATATATATATATATATATATATATATTGATTAATTTATCTTTAATATGATACGTCTCATACTATATGCGTATGATGTGTGGTTTGACCTATAAAACTAGCTTGTTGCATATGCAAGAGATGTGGCTCGCTTTGCACAAATTCAATATCCTGAATGTAGACATATGATTTCTGAATCCTTTAATCCAGATCTAGCTATAGGTAATAGGTTGGCAAGGGCACCAGATACCCGTTGAGATACTACCGCTAGAGAGTTTTATTGGGTCTTTTGACTGGCCAGACGGTACTACATTGGATCCTTCTCTCTGGTTACGGTTCATTTTCCCTTTGCCTACACATACTTCGAATAGTCTGGCATATTCTTTACATATTCTCCTCTGTCCTCATACACCTGACAACAATTAGATTACCAAACAATTCTTCTCTCAGGGGGTTAAGTACTGAACTGCAATTGTTCAGTGGCTACTTTCCTCTTGGTAAGGGTAGAAGACTCTTTAGCTATGGTAAGCAGTTCTTCTAGGAGAAGGACGCTCCAGAATCAAACCATTGTTCACTAGTCATGGGTAGTGCCACACCCTCTGTACCATGGCCTTCCACTGTCTTGGGTGATACAGTAGTTCTCTTGCTTGAGGGTACACTCGCACACACTATTCTATCTTATTTATCTTCCTCTTATTGCTGAATATATATATATATATATATATATATATATATATATATATATATATATATATATGTATATATATATATATATATATATATATATATATATATATATATATATATATATATATATATATATATATATATATATATCAGCTGTTACTCGTCCACTGCAGAATAAATTCAAACAAGTTCTTCCACTTGCGTCTGTTTATGGTCTTCATATGCCAGTCCACACCCACAAACATTCTTAGTTCGTCTGTCCATCGTCTTCTATTCCTTCCCCTGTTTCTTTTGTAATCTCTATAGACCCATTCTGGTCTTCTTAATGTCCATCTATTATCTGTTATTCTCATTATATGTCCTGTCCCTGTCCATTTCTTTTTCTTACATGTTGTTAGAATATCATCTACTTTAGTTTTCTTTTGTATCCATGTTGCTCTTTTTCTGTCTCTTTGTGTTATTGTCATCATTATTCTTTCATTTTTTGAGCTGTTATTAGCTTATGTTCCATGGCTTTAGTAATGCTCCAAGTTTCCGATGCATAAGTTAAAACTGGTAGGACCATTACATTAAATATTTTTTGTTCCTTTTTTTTTTAGATGTTTTGTGAGAAAGAAACATTGAGATGAAGATCGTACATGAACACGAACGCTAGTAAGATCAAATAGTTGAATATAAGCAGAGTTTGCTATATCTGTGCGTAGAACCAGTCTGTTAACAGGATAAACTATAATAAACTAACAAATACTCTCCCTTGCGTTTGATATCTAATTACACGAAAGTATGTGGTTTTATAAACATAGGTGTTTAAATACTATATTGTACACATTGATTAACATCCAATGGCAATATAAATCAAATTTTTCCATCGGGAGAAGCGCTCTGGGCAATCAACAGAAGAAGAAGAAGAAGAAGAAGAAGTAGACCCTGCACATGACGTAATCAACATGGTAGCTCGGACAATGGTTGATGTAACGGGAAATCAAATCTATTCAATTCATTACGACAGAGAAGAACGTGAGGTGACTCTGTGATTCATTTCTTGTATCGGCCTGCTTTTTTTGAATAGGGTTTCAAAGCCAGATCCAAAAGATATTTATGGAGAATAGATGGAGGTTTGCTTGAAACCAGGGAGTGTTTTGATGGTCCATGGAAGTACATTGATAAAAAGCAGACAGAGAGATGAAATAATGACTATCTTCTGGACTCAATTTGCCTGAAGTAACAGGCAAATTGATATATTCATCAATTTCGGCCTATAGGATATTGTAGATCTTTTACTTAACTTAGACTACGATTTCAAACCTTTTTGTTTAGCCAAACATGTACAAGTCTTTTATATATATATATATATATATATATATATATATATATATATATATATATATATATATATATATATATATATATATATATATATATATATGTATATATATATACATACAAACACACACACACACACACACACACACACATATATATATATATATATATATATATATATATATATATATATATATATATATATATATATATATATATATATATATATATATATATATATATACACAAACACACACACACACACACACGCACATATATATATATATATATATATATATATATATATATATATATATATATATATATATATATATATATATATATACTTAACAACGTCAAAAACAAATATGTCATATATAAACTATAAAAAGACTCACGTCAGCCAGGTCAACATAAAAACATTTGCTCCAACTTTGAACTTTTGAAGTTCTACTGATTCAACTGCCGATTAGGAAGAGCATTCCACAACTTGGTAACAGCTGGAATAAAACGTCTTGAGCACTGTGTAGTATTGAGCCTCATGATGGAGAAGGCCTGGCTATTAGAATTAACTGCCTGCCTAGTATTACGAACAGGATAGAATTGTCCAGGGAGATCTGAATGTAAAGGATGATCAGAGTTATGAAAAATCTTATGCAACATGCATAATGAACTAATTGAACGACGGTACCAGAGATTAATATCTAGATCAGGAATAAGAAATTTAATAGACCTTAAGTTTCTGTCCAACAAATTAAGATGGGAATCAGCAGCTGAAGACCAGACAGGAAAACAATACTCAAAACAAGGTAGAATGAAAGAATTAAAACTTCTTCAGAATAGACTGATCCCCGAAAATCTTGTTAGACTTTCTCAATAAGCCAATTTTTTTGTGCAATTAAAGAAGACGCAGGCCTAATGTGTTTCTCAAAAGTAAATTTGCTGTCGAGAATCACAATATTATTATTATTATTATTATCATCATTATTATTATTATTATTATTATTATTATTATTATTATTATTATTATTATTATTATTATTATTATTATCAAGCTACAACCCTAGTTGGAAAAACAGGATGCTATAAACCCAAGGGCCTCAACAGGGGAAAATAGCTCAGTGAGGAAAAGAAACAAGGAAGAAGAAAATATCTTAAGAAGAGTAACAACATTTAAAAATATTTCCTATTTAAAGTATAAAAACTTTAACAAAATAAGAGGAAGAGAAATATAAAACAATAGTGTGCCCGAATGTACCCTCAAGCAAGAGAACTCTACCCCAAGACAGTGGAAGACCATGGTACAGAGGCTATGGCACTACCCAAGACTAGAGAACAATGTTTTGAAGTAGTATTAGTATTAGCAATGGTAGTGGTCGTAGTAGTAGCAATAGTAGTTGTAGTAGTAGTAGTAGTAGTAGTAGTAGTATCACTTGCTAAGCTATTACCCTGGTTGGAAAAGCAGGATGCTATAAGCCCAAGGGCTCCAGCAGGGAAAATAACCCAGTGAGGAAAGGACACAAGGAAAAATAAAATATTCTAAGAACAGTAACAACATTAAGATAAATATTTCCTATACAAACTATAAAAACTTTAACAAAACAAGAGGAAGAGAAATTAGATTGAATAGTGTGCCCATGTGTACCCTCAAGCAAGAGAACTAACCAAAGACAGTAGAAGACCATTGGGTGACTTCAATGCTAAAATAGATCAAAAGTAGAAAGGAGAATCAGCAGTAGGTAAATCTGGAGTAGGCACAAGGAATGGCAGAGGAGATATGCTTATATAATTTTCTAAAAGAAAGAATCCTAAAATCGTGAACACCTTCTTATATATATATGTATATATATATATATATATATATATATATATATATATATATATATATATATATATATATATATATATATATATATATATATATATATAAAAAGTAACATAGAAAATGGCCATGGAGAAGCCCAAATGGGGAAACGAAAAACGAAATGGATTTTATTCGCGGTAAAAAATGACAATTTAGTTTAAGATGTAACAGTGTTAAACAAGTTAAAAGTCAAACGATCAAAGAATGGTGAGAAGCCAATTTTGTTTAGATCTAAGGAAAGAGAGAAAAAATGATTTTAAGGTATAACATAAACACTCCTACAATGAGAGAAAAATCAGATGAGTTTAGTTTAGCAATACAAAATTGGTGCTCCCAGCTACACGATGAAATAAAGTAAAGAAGAAATTAGCAGTAATTTAACAAAATTTGTACTGGAATCAGCACAAGAGATAGGAGAGCAAGTTCCTAGACAAGATCAAGGAAAGCTATCAAAAAGAAAAAAAAAAAAAAAAAAAAAAAAAAAAAAAAAAAAAAAAAAAAAAAAAAAAAAAAAAACAATAAAGTAAAAATTGCAAATGAGAATAAAATCCAAGATTGGTGAAATACAATTGGCAGAACTAGCCAAAACAATAAATAAACTAAGAACAAAAGATATTCGTAAACACAATCAGACCAAAAGTGAGGAAACACTAAAGAAAGGAAGATGCATCAAATTGATGAAAAGACGACTTGGAACAGGGTGCAAACAGATGTTTGCTTTAAAGGGCGAAAGAGGATATATTATTCCCAATAGAGATGGAATGATAAAAATTCCAGAGGATTTCTATGTAATGATATACAATAGTGATATGAGAAATAACTTTACCGTTAGAAATAATGAAACACTTGAGTCTGTAGCAAATGTAATAGTAGAAGTAACGAAAACATTAAATGGCATGCAAACAGACAAAGCAGTAAGAGAAGATGGCCTAATAATTTATTTAATAATAGATGAAGGAGATTTTATAGTATTAAAAATGGCTGAACTTTACACCAATTCATAAAAAAATGAGACACAAAAGACCTGAAAAATTACCGTCCAATAAATTTACTCTGCGTAATATATATATATATATATATATATATATATATATATATATATATATATATATATATATATATATATATATATATATATATATATATATATATATATATATATATATATATTTACAAGGATCATATTAGGCCGAGTTGAAAGACAGCTAGACTTAAATCAACCAAGAGATCAGACAGGCTTTAGAAGTGGGTATTCAACAACTGACCATATTCATGTAATTACCCAGCTAATGGAAAAATCAACAGAGAATGACAAACCACCATGTATGGCATTTATAGACTATGAGAGAGCTTTTGATTCTGTTAAAAATTCAGCAGTAATGAAAACCCTCTAAAAACAAGGAATAGACGAATCTTATGTTAGAACACTTGAAGATATTTATACAAAAAGTAAAGCAATCCTGAAAGATAGTCAGAATATTCCGATTGAAAAAGGAGTTAGACAGGAACACTCCATCTCTCCTAAATTATTCCCAGCATGTCTAGAGGATGTTTTTAAGCATTTAGATTGGGAAAATGTAGGAAATAATAACAATGGGGAATACCTTAACAACTTGAGACTTGCAGATGACATAGTCGTGTTTAGTGAATTACGGGAGGAATTACCTAAGATGATATGAGATTTGAATGGAGAAAACAGAAATGTAGGGCTGAAAATGAATGAGTAAAACTAAGATAATGTTCAATGAAAATGCAAAGGCAGCAAATAAGAGTTATGAACGAGTTTCTAGAGATTTTTTAATGAGACAGTAAGTGTTTCCTCAGGACACAAGACCGAAATTAAAAGAAGGATAAGCATGGGGTGGAGAGCATTTGGTAAACAAAATGAGACTAATGAAATTAAAATGCCCCTTTCTCTAAAAAGAAAAGTATTTAATGAGACGGTCCTACCAGTATTAACTCATGCATCAGAAACTTGGAGCCTTACGAAAGCCTTAGACCATCAGCTTGTTACAACTCAAATAGCTATGGAAAGAATAATAATAATAGGAATAACACTAAGAAACAGAGAAAAAAAATAGCAACATGGACACAAGAGCAAACTAAAGTAGAGGATATTCTAACAACATGTAAGGAAAAGAAATGGACATGGGCAGGACATATAATGAAAATGTCAGACAATAGATGGACATTAGGAATAACAGAATGGGTCCTTAGAGATTGTAAAAGAAGCAGAGGAAGGAAGAGAAGACGATGGATCGACGAACTAAGGAAGTCTGTAGGAATGGACTGGCACAAAAAGAACATAAATAGATGCAAGTGGAGGGACATGTATGATGTCTTTGTTCTACAGTGGACTAGACTAAATTGAGATTGTCGATGACATAGTTTGAGCGTATTTCAAGATAGAATGGGATAGAGTTAAAACCTCCTAAGATTTTCATTGAGACTCCTGTTTAGGATCAAAGGAAAAATACACTTACAATGCTGAGTATAAAGAACTAGTTAAGATTCGATGTCACCCATTCAAATTTCATATGGATAAATTGAAGCTATTTTGATTTAATTAATGACTGTTAGAAGTAGCTGATTTTGATATGTACTTGAGAGTAAGTACCCTAGTTGATGGAGGGGTGAGAGAGTAGGCCTACAGTAAAATGAAAGGGTCGAAGAGCAAGGAGTGTCGTGGAATAGCTGCAAAAGACTTATACAAAGTAAATGTCTAAGAAAATATAAGTTGGGATGTACAGTAATAGAAGAAAATAAAGAGAAACCCCCATTCTGACGAGGATCCATGTGCACAAGAAAACAGGAACGATAAAAATGAAGAGTTGGCACTCCTGCAAAGATAGGTCTATAACTTCTAAAGAATTTATTTATTCATAAGTCAACAATAAAAGAGAAGCATGTTAGTATTAGTAGAAAAAAATCAACGTTTACTGAATTATGAAATCAGTATATAAGGGGAGCAAGATGTGATTGAATTAAAGAGTTGAAGTGTCAGAGAAGAAAGTTTTTTCTTGTGTATATTGCGTATGCAGGACTAGAAGAGTGACAGTTTTGAGTTATGCTGGAAATGTAAACCACTAGGAAGACAGCTGGTGAAAAAAACCTGCATATAGCCATCTGCATAGGTTGGATTGATGTGTTGCTCTCGGTTCTCTGGTGCACTTTAGTAAAGTGTTGATGCTTTGGAAGAATTTATCTATACCCATGCGCGTGACAGTGGATATTGCCTGGTTTTATTTACAATTCATCATTAAAGACTGATGGCTTATTGTTGAAACACGCACAGATATTTATATATATATATATATATATATATATATATATATATATATATATATATATATATATATATATATATATATATATATATGTGTGTGTGTGTACACACACACACACACACACACACACACACACATATATATATATATATATATATATATATATATATATATATATATATATATATATATCTATATCTATATCTATGCATACATATATATATATATATATATATATATATATATATATATATATATATATATATATATATATATATATATATATATATATATATATATATATATATATATATATATATGTGTGTGTGTGTGTGTGTGTGTGTGTGTGTGTGTGTTCTGGAGAACATAAGTAATTTATTTTATGTAAGTCAGCAGCACGTCTACCCTTCATTTTGTCTAACAACCACCTATCAGTAGCACTTCCCAACAATATGCTGAAAACATCACTTATATTCTGGGTCATTTTCATGACATGTCTCACTTCAAATGTGGTACAATTTGCTATAAATGACTACACCCCATTTCCTCTCAAGTTGGTCCAGTTTTATTTTATCTAAAAAATATTAGATATTTCCTGTGAAACATAATTTCCTTTCTGCACTAGAGTTTTATTTGCTTTTGTGGATGTATTTTGACTTTTAATGATAACAATTATAACAACAATAAAAATAACAATTTTGGTGAGATCGAGAAATGACGAGAATTGTGTGAAGAAGAAGGTTAATGTTTACTATAAATGACTACACCCTATTAACTCCCATTTCCATTCAAGTTGGTTGTTTATTTTATCTGAAAAAATACCAGATATTTTATGTGAAAAAATTTTTTGTGCATTAGTTTCATTTATTTTTTTACACGTCTTTTGACTTTTGATGATAACAATTATAACAACAATAAAAATAACAATTTTCGTGAGATCGAGAAATGACGAGAATTGTGTGAAGAAGAAGGTTAATGTTTACATGTTGTGACCAACAGATGGCGCTCAGTTCGAGTCTCAGAGGACTCCCTTACCTTTTTCACCTTATACGTATGTCGACAAATCTCTTTTTTGTTTCCTTTGTAAGACTTTGACATTGCTTCAGCGCGATTCAAGAAACAATCTACAATCACAACGAGGAGAAACGCTCAACAGGGATAGTTCCATCATCGAAGAAATGGCCTTCAAGTTTACTTGTTAAAGGTCGCCAATGTTTTGTTTACGTTTTGTCTCGAAAACTGTTGTCATTTCCCTTTTGTCATCACGAAACTGTTTATTCAGCCCATTAGGAAGCGAGAAGTCCAATGATTGCACGGAAGATTTGTAACCCAAGTAATTAACCAGAAGGGAAATGTTTATGTGAGTATCAAAAGGGTATGAAGGCTACTTATATGTTTGTTGGGTCTCTTAGATAACTTATGCCAGATCAAAGTTAGCCAGGCTGTTGAGTAAACTTATAGAATAACACAGAACTACATTTCAAATAGAAAAACAACAATTTTTCTGAGAATTTTGGGAACCTATGTATATCAGCGGTCAGTTCCTCCTGCATGGATTAAAAATGGATGTGAGCTAACCTAAACTTTCCCCCCTAACCTAACCTACAAGCTGTGTTCTTACCTACCAACCTAACAGGGCCCCCTCTTACACTGCCGTATTCTAAGTTATCCATAATATTACATACAAGTGGCTGCTATTATACACCCCGAATATTGAGCATTCAACGGATTTGATCATTATTTACACTGCAAATAAAGAGCTCTCCTGTTATCAATCCCCCCCTACTTCCAGATGGACACAGGTGGGAACCTGGGACTTTGGGTGGGCGAAAATTGTTAAAAATGTGATTATTTAACACCTTCAAGATTTGGAAAAGGCCAGAGAACTTAACAAACTCACCTAACTTAACCTAGTAGTTACCAGGTTGCAGACCTAACCTGGGCCCGACCCACTCTGACCCCACTTCCCAGATCACAAACCTCCCCAGTTCCAAAACCTGGCCAGGGTTGAGCCCTCCCCTGACCTTCCTTTCAAGGTCACAAACTCTAAAAGTCAATCACAAATAATTCCTAACCTTATGATTAACACCTAGGTTTTTTTTTTGGTGTTAGCAATCTTCTCAGTCGAAGACTACTCGCAAGTAACAAGTAGAATCACACCTAGGATGCTTTACGAACAGGAGCAGATACGTTTGGTCTTTAAAATGTAAACAAAGGAGTGAAATAAATACCTGGTATTTCAGGGGTATAGGGTACCAATATTTAATGAATTTTTCATTGATTTATTATTTGTCCAAGAAATAAACATATAGAGAAGAAAAGGTTAGCTTTATAATTATTTATCGATTCACCAGTAAATTTTCCCCACATGAAAATGCCCTGGTTCCCACTGGTTGGCCCCCATTACCATAGGATATATTCAGGGTATATCTTATTAACTATTTACTCGACACAGAAATGAAAGTAATTTTTGAAGAAAAGTTTTTATATATAAAACCGGATTCCCTTATTTGTAAAGCTTTTTCTTTGTTTTCTTATGATAATACCAGTTATTGAAGCATTTATAGATTGTAGGACATAGGCTGGCTTTGACACCGTTAAACAGATTTTAATTTCATTTCTATAAATCCAATTGGTGGCCAAACCTAAGATAACCCTAACTAACCTTACAATATCAGTGTTAGCCCAACCTCTATCACGACCTACCTCAACCACATGTAAATTGAGAGTAAGCCATGGCTTACCACAATCCTCATGATGTAGGCTATGGGCTGCGGCTTTATGCATGATATCATGCGGTTGATATTGATATTAGTTATAACCTATTTGCACAATCTTATGCATTCAGGATATCATGTATATATAATGATATATGTGCAACTAAATGTTAAGATTGGTAAAAGTCAGCCTCCCAAAGAAGTGTCAGGCCAATCATGTATTCTTGTAATTTTATTGGGCAACAGCATGATAAAAACAACTTATTTATACGAAATTGAATTTGTTCCGTAACTGGAATACAAACCACGCTATTTATTAGGATTATACTTATGGTGGAGCTGAAATGGCGAGCCATTGAAATTTAGCGAGGGTTAATTACCCACAGCTCTAGTTAGCGGGGTTATGGGGGAGGTAGCTTGTTACCACTCCTGTCCACACACCTGTGATTTAGTTACTTTACTTTTGGCTCGGATCGAGAGCGGTTGTTTACTCTCTCTCTCCTCGCCTATTCTGGACTGCCATTAATTGTTGTCTTTTAACTTACTTTTTCTTATACTTGTATACTGTATATACAGTATATGAAAACATTATTAATGTTTATGTATATATGTGTATAGAAATGTGATAAGTTTCCTTTTCAGTGTTTGTGTTATGTGTGTGATACATATATGACAACAACACTTGTGTAGATTAGCAGGCCAGCACAATTCCACTTCGTGGGGAACGACCTCTCCCTTTCTGGTCCATCAGTCTTCCCGTTGGCATATAACCATTAACTTGGCCGCCGCAGGGGAATCGCCATCGCCTGGACCCTCTTCCTCAACTATTGTCTTCGCCTTTTCCATTATCCTACGGGAAACATGGATTTCTGAGCGAAGGGAATGTGGCCTCTCAAAGATTGACTACAGTCTTTCTCTTCTCGAGGTTGTACACCTTTACAATGACAGTGTGCTATTGCGGAAGCTCCTTTCCCGTGCACGGGTTATGTTGCTCTTCTGATTGTTTGTCTCAATTATTTTTAGTGAAATTATAATTGTATTTTAACTTTTCAGCTTTTCTCCGTGGGAACACTTCCCTTCGTAGGATCAGTGGTTCTCACTGTTAGTGAATATTCTTAGCTGATTTAAATAATTGTAATTCTGTTTTTATTACAGTTACTCCGCTCCCCCCTTCTCCCGTGGATGTTGACTGGGAAAGGAAGGTGCAATACTTAATTTTATGTTATTCCCTCAGGGTTCCTCTTCGGAGTTCCTCCCTAGGGAATTTCTGTTAAATTAATTTTATTTTTTCCCAGTTAACTATGCAGTTTTTCTTCGTTCGACTAAGAGTGCCAAATAAGCAGAGCTGTTCTGTTCATGCCTGGGGAATCTTCCGTCACCGCCGTCCCTCAAAGGACGTCGTCATGGGCGTCATCCCTTCTCTTAGAAGTACTCCCGTGACAATATGACCATCACTTCAGATCATCTTAGAATGCTAAAGGAGGTTCGCCTCCAGGGGTTGGACAACTTCCCTTCCGAGGAAAGTTTCCTCCCCAGGTGTGAGGTTGTTTCTCCCTTCAGAGGGAGAACTTCCCACATCTTAATAAATTCATCGTCTCCGACTCTAGTCTCTTGTACGAAGTGTTCACCTCTCTCGTTCACGAGAAAGCCACTCATAGAGACT
The DNA here is from genome assembly GCF_036898095.1 of Palaemon carinicauda. Taxonomy (NCBI): domain Eukaryota; kingdom Metazoa; phylum Arthropoda; class Malacostraca; order Decapoda; family Palaemonidae; genus Palaemon; species Palaemon carinicauda. The sequence goes on along the minus strand of NC_090751.1, from coordinate 91,015,781 downwards.
CCTCTTCAGAGGATCGCTATTGTTAAAGGTCAGCTTGCTGATCCACCGGCCCTCATGGGCGTCTTCAAGTCTCTTCTACGAAGTGTTCACCTCTCTCGTTCGCGAGAGAGGCCACTCATAGAGACTCTTCTTCGGAGGATCGCTACTGTTAAAGGTCAACTTGCTGATCCACCGGCCCTCATGGGCGTCTTCAAGTCTCTTTTATGAAGTGTTCACCTCTCTCGTTCGCGAGAGAGGCCACTCAGAGAGACACCTCTTCGGAGGATCACGCTGCTCATCAGTTCCTGATCATCCTACCAGCAGACCTACCAACGCAACTTAGTCCGTGGACTTCGGTCCTGGACTCTTCTATGGACCTTTCACAGTTGCCATCAGTGGATATTTGCCCTTCCAAAGGGCGCATTCCAGTTCCTGATTGTCCTACCAGCTGACCTGCCGATCTACCAACACATCCTTACGTCGCTGGTAGTCCTTTGGACTTCGGTTCTGGACTCTAACACGGACGTTTTTACGGTCCTCATCGGTGGATGCTCGCCCTCCCAAAGGGCACATCCCAGTTCCTGATCGTCCTGCCAGCTGACTTACCGATCTACCAATGCAACTTTACACCGCTGTTAGTCCATGGACTTCGGTCCTGGACTCTTCTGTGGACCTTTACGGTCTCTGTCACGGATGTTTGCCCTTCTAAAGGGCTCATCCCAGTTTCTTGTCGTCCTGCCAGCTGACTTGCCAACCTAGTAACGCTACCTTTGCGCGCGCGCCAACAGTCTTCCGTGCGCGCACATGTGCGCCAATGCTCTTGCTTGCACGCGCGCTAATAATCTTGTGCGCGCCGACTTTCTTCCGCGCGCGGGCGCCGGTCGTCTCCCGCGAGCGCGCCGACTGTCTTCCGTGCGCGCGCACCGACAGTTTTCCGCGCGCACGCGCCAACAGCCTTCCGCGCATGCCCCGACGCCCTTCCGCCCGCGCCAACGGTATTCCACGCGTGGGCGCCAATGGTCTCTCGCACGAGCGATGACCTTCTGCGCGCACGCGCGCCAATGATCTTGCGCTCGCATGCAGTCTTTTGCGCACGGGCGCCGATGGTCTCCCGTGCCAATGCATGACCTTGCGCAACCAGTCAAAAGCTTTGGCGCATTCTAGGGAGAATGCACAGAAGTACACAGTGTCTTACTGCGTGCCAGCGCTCTTACCCACTTTCTTGCGCCCTCCTGCACAGTTGCGGTCTCAGATCCAATGCGCCAGCTCTTGCCAAAGAGTCAGGGCTCGCAGATCCAATGCACCAGCGCTTGCCTGCTCTCCAGGCAGAAGTTGAGCACCAGCATCACCCTGTGTGTCATCGCTCTAGTACTCTCCTACGCACTTGCGCAATAGGCAGTAAAAAGGAATAAAACTTTTTGGACAGGTCACCATTGCCCCATTCCTCCCCGCAAACATAACATTGCCACCAGGAAAAGAGGAATAAGGCTTCACAGAAGGATTCAAGATCCCGAAGATTTCATCTTACAAGGGGAATCGAAACGGGGAATCCTTAGTCCCTGTCTCTTCTGATGTTTCTTTTTTCTTGACAGACCAACGTCAGCAAACAGGAAAGCATCCGATCACCAGATCGCCAATTGCTAGCTCAATGCTAATCTTTGACCTCTAGTCCCTCTAATGACTAACGATCTCCAATTGCTAGCGTTTCCAATCACCGATTGCTCGTCAATAACCAGTCATCAGCTTGCTGATCACTAGATCACCGATGGGCAGCTTATCTTTCTTCGATCGTTGAACTCAGCTCGCTAATCTCTGACCAGTCCATCTTCAGTTTGCTCATCTCTGACCAACCAGGGGGGACCATAATCAGCTTGCTGATCTCTAACTCACCATTGGCTCACAGACCACCGATTCATCGGTCATCGGCAATTCGCCAGCAGTTCGTGACTCGAACTTACTAGTCAACCTCTTCCTGTAGTTTCCTAGATTAGAAGGTATACAACATGCTTCTCGCTACTGGCCGTTCACCATTGCACTAAAGTGATCAGCAAACGTTCGACAACCCTCATCAACGGCTTATCGACAGGGAACTACTTGCAAGCACTCTCCAACTGCATAGTAACCACGATACCCAATGGTAAACCATTGATTAACATTCGCCAGATTGATTCTATTCTAAGGAAAAGCATCAATCCCATGAGGGCGCATGGTAAGGCTAAGCGATGCCTTCCTTCTGTTAGTTAAAGGAATTCTCTCAGAGAAGAATTCTTACACTGGTATTGCGCCTGATCCTTTACGACATGAGTCAAGACTCCAGCGTCAGCAATCTTCCATGCAAAATGATCCACAAGGAGGTGTCCCTTTGGGTCGATGTCCACACCATGTTGGAGTTCGAACAAGGGCTAAGGCCTCAGGTCTTCATTTGCACACAGGACCTAAAGGACACATACTTCCAGGTCCAAACCATCCTTCTAGGAAGGTTGGAAGATTCAGTCTAGACAAACAAGAAACACCAGTTCAAGGCACTGTGTTTCGGTCTTTTCACTACACCAATCCTGGTCTCACAGGATCGGCTTCTGTCTCCTCAGTCTCGGGACCACTGACTGACCTTAGCAGACTCAGTAGCAACCTTGCATTTACACTGGAACTTCTGAAGTCTTTTTACCAAGATCCAGTGATCAGGGTAAACCAACGGAAGTCTTTCTTACTTCCCTCCCAGAAGACTGGTGTATCTGGGAATGATTCTAGACACCAATCTCCACAAACCCTTCTCGAAACGAGAACGATTCCCATTCCAAAGGGACTTGACTTGAGTCGGACTGGAATCAGACCCTCGATCCCCCAAACATTCTGACCCCATGGGACCAGAAGTTTGGACAAACCCCAAGGGATGGGTATCAGTCGAGAATCTACAGAGCGGCATAACCTTCTCATCCTTCCCCACCCCTCGGATTTGAGTCCGAAAGTACCTTCACTTAAATCTCTTAAAAGATGAAGGCCAACTTTCCAGTCCTTCAGCAGCCTCATCGGTTCCTAACAGACCACTCAGTGATGTGATGGACTACACACCACACTCACATTGACAGGCAAGAAGGAACTTGCTCGTAGCCTCTTCCCATCTAACAGTATAAACACTAAGATGGTCCAAAGTCCATTCGGTACTACTATCAGCCCGCTTCATTCCAGACTAGAAGAACGTGCTTGCCGACAATCTGTGCTCAGCATCTCGTATAAGGTATATCGAATGGACTTTGGATCGCCTTGTAGCCGATAAAGTCCTGACTTTACGAGGTCCTCCAACTAGGGATCTGTTCGCAACGCTCCTGAATCTCACGCTGCAGTTGCTCCCCAGCCCTAGACCCAAGGCTCCCTGGCAACAACGGTGGGTACAACAATGACGTTTACGTCTCGTCCCTGTTTTATCTGGAGAAGGGCACTCAAGAAGGCTAGAACATCGGTCAACCTCTCAAGGACTCTCCTAGCTTTGCTATGGCATTATGCAGAACGGTTTCCAAACCTTTTGCAGCACCTGATAATCTCTCCAAGAGAACCCTCTCCACATCACAGATAACCCACTTCGACACCTACCACAAGCTATAGCTTTGCTATGTTTGTACGCCTGAAGACTACCCAATACCTCTTTGCGAAAAAGTTGTCTAGATATCTGAGGAATTCCACAGCATCAGTCTACCAGGCAGTATAACGTCTTGCGTGGTTGGTGTCATGTGAAAGTGTGTCTCCATTCGATTCCTCGATTCCACCAATAGCGGAATCCTCGAGTAATTACAAGAGGAAAAGACCCCCTATTCAGTTTCATCAGGTAAAGATGATCACTCAACCTTGATCCTTCACCTTCAAACTGAAAGAAAGGGACACCCTCTCATCGATAAGACTTCCCAACTCATACGGACTTACAACTTACCTTTCCCCAGTCGGAGTTGAGACCTTCCTCTCGGAACATGGTTCAAATTCTCCGATCCCTAAAGTGACCTCCCCATGTTCCACTTCACCAGGCAACAAATTTTCTCCTTATTCAAGAACACAATGTTTCTACACACTCGGACAGCAACCATACGAATCAAGGAACTTCATGATCTCTCTTTCGACATTACCCATTATTGAGAAGAACGAAAGACAATGTTCAGTTTTGTCCCTGAGTATGTCGCCAGTCACAGTCACCAGAGGTGACGGATCCTACACAAGTCTCCACTCGGTAATGGACGATCCAGATCATCCATTACTATACCCAGGGTAAGGTATGAAACTTTACCTAAAGAAAACAGCAACAGCCCACCTGGGTCCCTTCTCTTGTCATCAGCACTGGGAGAGACTAGAGGAGGATCGCTGAAACATAATCTCGACATGACGACTCACAGTGTCAGGGGCATAACTATGCCCCTGGTCCTTCTTAGCAGATTACTCTGTGACGCATGTTTTACAAGAAGGATGTGACTGCTCCAGGGGACTTTCACAACCTTTCTCCTGCAAGACGTGGCCCACAAGAACTCGATACCATCTCTATCGGTCTGGTGGTGGCTGCACAACAGCTGTTTGTATACCTCAAGCTCCTTATTGGACAAGTAGCAGAAGGTTAAGGGCACTGTTACCCAGTTTTAGTCTGCGTGAATGAAAAGATTTTACTGGCTCCTATTCTTTTCTTCATCCTACCCTCTCGTGGGGAAAGCAGCATCCTGGGTTCTCTGCTTAAGCTGACCTCAAACCACTGCAGATAAAACATGCTCCCTTGTGTACCTAATATTAAGCTAATACTGTTGCATCCCCATACCCTGGCGAGGTGGTACTGTATTGGGAAAGTCTTGGTTACATCAGGTTTTTCCTACATACTCTCGGAATAACTTTACCTAGACAGTCACACTTTTGCATGTCTCAACACGCAGCTTGCGTAGGCCGCGGACCTTGCGTTGCAAGGTTTTAGCGAGGGCAGGGACTCCTTATTTTTGAGTACTAACATACTCAAATAAGGAGCCCCCGGGCAAAACCAAAAGCCAGATTGGTAGGGACATCCACCCTTCCTAATGGGTGAGTCACCCCTAATAAATAGCATGGTTTGTATTCCAGTTACGGATCAAATGACAAATTCGTAGATAATTTTTATTTTTCCTAACTATACAAACCTTAGCTATTTATACAAACTTGCCCGCCATCCCTATCCCCCTTGAAGTCCTACTTCCAAGCAAAGTGACTAAATCACAAGCTACCCACCCCCGCTAACTAGCGGTGTGGGTAGTTAACCCTCGCTAAATTTTAATGGCTTGTCATTTCAGCTCCGCCAAAAGTATAACCCTAATAAATAGCTAAGGTTTGTATAGTTGGGAAAAATACGAGTTATCTACGAATTTGTCATTTTTCAATATTAAACTTACCCGATAATCATGTAGCTGTCAACTCCGTTGCCAGCTACATGATTATCGGGTAAGTATATTCAAAAATTTATTTTACTAATAAAAATAACATTTTTCTTGTTTAGTAGATAGCCTGGCCCTTTGGCTAGACATAGGCTTTTGCAGTCTGTATGAAATTCTCATACCCATGGGGGACTACCAGCTAAACTAGGACTCCTTATCAACTTTTGTGGCTTGGATTGAACATATAAATCTATTCTTATTCATTATCGTTATTTCATTGTTTAATATTTTTAATAATTAACTGATAGAACCAGTAGAGAAGCTGCTGCTGTTAAAATGCATATTAATTGAAGATGCTGTATATTGGGACAAACTAGAAATTATGATTTGCAATGTTTATAATAAAAAGGATGGTGCGGACTTTAATTGCTAGGTTGGCAGCCCTGCTTAACCGCTTGAGTGGGGGCCGGGGGTTACCCAGTCTTCTCTATACAGCAGTAAGGAACGCCACTTTTTCTTTTGGCTCAGTTGAGATCGGACATGTCCGCCCTCCTCCTACTGTCATTGGACTTTTTCAATTTTGCTTTCCTTTTCTGGTGTGCATGTCTTCTCTTGCGATCTCCTTCATCATGCGAACCTGTCTAGGGTGCGAGGGTGCTGCGTGCGGGACCTTCGTGTCGTCGTTGGAGACCAACCTGCACTTTTTGTGTTCCATGTGCCGAGGGCATTGATGCGAGCAGAGTTCTCCCTGCGCAGAGTGTAGGGAGTAGTCTGCCTCCCAATGGGAGAAATTTGGGCGGTGTAAGAAGAAGAAGATGAAGGGCAGCTGTTCTCTCTCGGGCGAGCAGAACGCGTTTTTCTTCTTCTCGCACCTCCAAATCTCTCAAAAGTTCTTTCTCGCGCTCAAACAAGGGACAATCGAGTAGGAGTGCCGATCGATCAACTCTTTGGCAACCCCCGGGTACTGGGGGTGTTGTTGCTTCCCCTAGAGGAGCAACTTCTCCTCCAGCTGCTGGCGAGCCATTCTCCCTTTCAGATCTGAAGCTGGTGTGGTTGTTCTTAGGGATTTCGGGACCCCTTCGAAGGAGGAGCTGCGGCGCCTTCTTCAGCCTGGTGCCAGGAAGGCCCCTTCTCTGGAGCAGTCGACATCTCACGCTCTGGAACTGTGCGAGGTTTATCTGTCGCCTTCTCCTGTCCCTTCCATGGGTGGACGAGGTGATCGCTTGAGTTCGCCTCTCCAACGCCCCCTGCTGGGGACAAATTCTCTCTCCATCCTGGGACCTCATCGTCCCCTAACCTTCAACCCTTTGTTTTTCTCCACAGGAACCCGCAGGTTGTAGGTGTAGATCTTCTGGGGACTAGTGCTCCTACCATCAGCAGCGCTAAAGGACGAGCATCACCATCGCCTCACTTTTCTGGACTCTCTTCCCCTGATCGCTGTTCGCGACTATCAGGAGATCGTATAGGTCGTAGGTCATCACAATCCGAGTGTTCTTCATCTACAAAGCGCTCGCGCTCACGAGACCGCTTGTCTCAACACTCTCCTCAGAGGCGTTCCTCTTCACGAGGACGAGTCTCGGGATCTTGTTCTACACGATCACAAGGAAAGTCTAGACTTAGGTCCAGGTGCTCTCGTTCTAGATCTGGGCAATCTAGATTACGAGTACTGTACAGTGCTTGCACTCACGAAGACGACGCTCCTGTTCGCGTGGCCGGTGTTCACACTTGCAAGGGTACTGTTCACGAGAATGATGTTTTCAATTGCGAGGCCGATGCACGTAGCCCCTCAACCAGACCTTCCAAACAACTTCGGACTGGACCCCTAGATGAAAATTACCATTCCTTTAACATGCATCCTGCTAAACCCCCAGTGTCTTTCACTGCCTAGGGAGTTCTAGCAAAGTGTTCGCCTTTGTGACACTTAGAAACGCGTCCTGCTGTGACGCTTTCTCCAACTAGAGTACAGTAGTCCCTTCTCAGAGGCCTCCTCTGCTGATTTCGTCAGATGTAGGTGCTTCTCTGGGGCAGCATGGGGTTAGACCTTCCTCAGATGGTTTGAAGATCATTTTATTCCAGCTGTGATCAAGTTGTGAAATGATCTTCCTAATCGGGTACTTGAATCCGTAGAATTTCTAAAGTTCAAACTTGCAGCAAATGTTTTTATGTTGAACAGGCTGTCATAATTCTTTTTATAGTTTATTTATGAAATATCTGTTTTGATGTTAGTGTTTTTGAAATATATTAATTGTTCATTTTTTCAATATTTAACTTAGCCGGTGATTATAATAGCTGCAACTCTGTTGCTCGACAGAAAACTCTACGGAAAAATTCGCCAGCGATCGCTACACAGGTAGGGGGTGTACTCAACAGCGCCATCTGTCGTTCAGATACCCAGTACTCATTGTAAACAAAGAACTCAATTTTCTCTCTGTCGGGCTACCGGCAAGACCTACTAATTCGCTGTTGCTAACTGGATTTGTTTTCACAACTATTTGGTGAAGTACACTATTCTAGTTTTGAGCTTTCGCTATGCAGGTGTTTTATCTTCATCTTAAAACTTGAACTCGTTTTGGATAGATTTAATTATGGTGACAAAGAGAGTATGGACTTTCTTTCACTTTTAAATGGCCGACCCTTCCCTTAGACGGAAGTGTGTTTAGGCTTTTAGTAATTATCTTATCACGTTATAGATTTTCCTCTACATATTTTATATCTCTCCGCCTTTATTAGGCCTCTTCGATTAACTTTCCATTTTTTATAAACATATAAAAATAAATTTTAATGCTTTGTTTATATAGACCTTTCCTGAGAGTAGGCGGTCCTAACTTGGAAACCGAAGTTAATCAACGTTGAGCCCTTTATATCTTCTTTAGCTTTTAAAGAGCTAAGGATTTAAAACTTTTTAAATGTAATATTTTATGAAAGAATTTCTTTGATAGTCTTCGTACTGTTTTCAAAGATGAACTAACGTTTAGTTTTTTATGCTACGCAGTTGTTGACGTTCAGGACGTTCAACATGCGCTCTATCGTTATGATAGAGAGAGAGTGTATCACGGTTTCACTTTGCAGTAAGAGTAAATCGATTCTGACGTTTTGTTCATTCTTTCTTAGCTTAAATGTTTTAAATTCTAATTTAAAGGAACTTTTTATTTGAAAAACCTTTCAGTTTTTTCCTTTAGTCAAATAACATGTTTTTTTGACGATATATAATTGGGCTCTTCTCTTAGGTGCGAAATCAAGAGAGAAAGAGTGAGAGAGATAGAGACGGAGGGAGAGAGAGGAGAGAAAACGTTCCGTTCAAGCGGGTAACGTTGTTCTCGTGTTACTCACGTCCCTAGTCGCTGTACGGAGAGGAAGGATAAAACGTTTTTAGGTTTTTATTCTCGTCCCCAGGCTATGTGCGGTGAGAGATTGAAAACGTAGTTATATGAACTAGTGTTTAGTCTCTTTCCCAGCCACTGATTTTTCTTTTTATCTTTAAATATGTTTTCTGTTTTTTTGCTGGTATTATGAGCTTGCATTATACGACTAATTTCGCAATTACTACCTTTTAATGAAGGGTAGAATTGCGTGTCTCAGGTAGAAATAAGTGCAAAACAGAAAATTTAAGTGATAAAGTGATATGCGCAAAGTGTTACAGTGTTGCGTCCGAGGCGCAAAGTGTTACAGTGTTGCGTCCGAGGCGCAAAGTGTTACAGTGTTGCGTCCGAGGCGCAAAGTGTTACAGTGTTGCGTCCGAGGGTTCGTCTGTTCGTGCCTGTCGTTCACCTAGTCCGGGACCTCTTACAAGCTCCCAAGCCCAGGGGAGAAGTAATGTCAAACGACTTATGGGTTCGAGAGGCCTTGACCAACGAACAGACGTTTTCCCTCTATGGTATCGGGTGTATCTTACCAAGATCTCCCCTACCATAAGACGAGAGAGACGTTGTTTCTCCTCGCCATCCGTAGGCTTTTCGCATAAGAAACCTGTCACAAGGTTTCGAAGCCCTTAAGCGAAAGTCAGTCCTTTCAGGACAGGTCCAGCGTCCTGGTTACAGCCATTAGGACAGCTCTGACCCTATGCAGTCATCGGATAACTGCTCGCCGCCTAACAAAAGCGTAACACAGACTCCGAGAGTCTTTTTTTGTAGGCAAAGTGTTGCAGTCACAGACGTTACCCTCGTCTATTACCACAACCATTTCCGTTGATCCTTAAGGGGTTGTATGGCAAAACATGCAGTATATGCTTGCCTCCCTTATGGAAGACTATTCTGCCGATTAGTCCGTTGAGTCTAGCCGTTTATCTCATCGATATCCTGGCTTTCAGCCAACCTAACGTTCCTTTGTGCTTACTGTTGACGTTGGCGTAGCTTTGTCACGTCAGTGTGGTTTCGTGTGGTTTTTCAGCCGCATTTGGACGTTAGGCCACTGGCTGATGCTCCTGTTGACGTTCAAGACGTTCACTAACAATCGGAGTTGACTTGTTTTGACGCTGTGCGTCAACCTCCGCATTCTAGAGTTGTTTTGACTGCTCAGTCTAGGCAGTCAAAGCAGTCTTGAGTGGACGCTGTGCGTCCTCACGCACCTGTTGTGGTTGACAGTTCAGTTGTTGACAGTTCACAGACTGTCAAGCAGTTACATGACGTTGCGTTCTGGTCCGCTACTAATGCACCAGTGAGAGACTCAGCTTTTATCGGACAAGGTTCCTGTAGATGAGGAAGTTGCTGTTCTCCCTCCTACTGATATTCCCTTGAGGACTCTGTCAGATGGAGAGGAGCCTAAAGCTGCTTAGCCTCCTATGGACTTTAATTAAATCATGATGATTTTTTTTAAGGATCTTCGTCCGGATCTTTTTGTAACTGCTGCTCCTCGTTCGCCTAAACGTCAGAGCTTACACTAGGCCTAGCTACTTCGAAGCCGTTGTTTTTAAGCTAGTGCTCTCTCGCTCTCCTAGAGAGCGTTACGTTGGCTAGGCGACTGGTTTTTCACCAGGAGGAGTTTGGGGGATACAGCCTTTGCTTTCCCTTCTTTTAAACTGGTTTATAGAGCGAGAGTCTGATATGACACGAGAGAAGTTCTCGGCTTGGGAGTTCATGCCTCTGCCCAGATAGACTTCTCAATTCTGGTAGACTCTCCCTGGCGCCTAGCCAGGAGACGCTCCAAGTTGTTTACAGGTCAACTTCACAGCTGTTGTCGAGCCTTTGAAGTTTTGCTGTACAATTATGTCACGCATAACAAGGCTTTCAGGGATGGTAAACGGTTCCGCCTCAGTCGCTAACCCCGTCTGTTGCCACACCTGCTCCCGTAGACCCTAAATGGGCTTTGCTGCAAGACATGCAGTCCAAGCTTGTGTCCTTGATAGAGGACTTATATGCGGAGAAGAACCTTCTGGCCAACAACCTTCCAACCGGTTGGTTGTGCGCCCTGTTGACGCTGAGGTATCCTACTCGCGTCTGCCAGTTGAGGTGGTTCCTCCACCGATGCGACCCAGTGTGGGTTGCCAGCCGCACGTTGACGTTAAGCGACGCTCGGAGGTGGTTGTTGACGTTCAGGACGTTCAACAACCAGCAGAGGTGACTTGTTTTGACGCAGTGCGTCAACCTCAGCAACCCGGTAGGGTGTTGACTGCACAACCCAGACGGTCTAGACAGTCTCGGGTTGACGCTGTGCTTCCTCGCGCACCCATGGTTGTTGACAGTTCACAGACTGTGCAGCAGTTCCATGATATTGCGTCCGGCTCCGTCACGCATCCACCAGTGCGACCGGATTCAGGGAGCCAGACGTTGCCCACTCCGTTGCCGTTTCCTCATCAGTTTCGGATGAGGAACCCTCTGATGAGGACGTTGCTGAACAACAAGACGATCAGCCCCCAGCCCTGCTATCCATCCAGAAGATGCTGAAGAAGGAACGCTGCTCAGTCAGGCTGTGGATGAGTCTGGTAGGGACGCTGTCATCCGTGGATCAATTTGTGTCACTAGGAAGACTACATCTCCGTCCTCTTCAATACCATCTAGCTTTTCACTGGAAAAAGGACAAGACGCTAGAAGCGGTCTCGATCCCGGTTTCCGAAAAGATAAAGTCTTGTCTGACTTGGTGAAAGGACAATATCAACCTAAGAGAGGGTCTTCCCCTGGCTGTTCAGACTCCCAACCACGTTCTCTTCTCGGACGCATCGGACGTAGACTGGGGTGCGACATTAGACGGTCGGGAATGCTCGGGAATATGGAACTCGAGTCAAAGGACAATGCATTTCAACTGCAAGGAGCTACTGGCAGTACGTCTGGCCTGGAAAAGCTTCAGGTCTCTCCTTCAAGGCAAAGTGGTGGAGGTGAACTCGGACAACACCACGGCTTTGGCGTACATCTCCAAGCAAGGAGGGACCTACTCTCTGACGTTGTACGAGATCGCAAGGGACCTCCTCACCTGGTCAAAAGGTCTAAACATATCACTAGTAACGAGGTTCATCCAAGGCAACTTGAATGTCATGGCAGATTGTCTCAGTCGGAAGGGACAAATAATTCCAACAGAATGGACCCTCCACAAGGATGTATGCAAGAGACTTTGGGCCACCTGGGGCCAGCCAACCATAGATCTCTTCGCAACCTCGATGACCAAGAGGCTCCCAATATTTTGCTCACCAATCCCGGACCCAGCAGCAGTTCATATAGATGCCTTTCTCCTAGATTGGTCACATCTAGATCTATATGCATTCCCTCCGTTCAAGATTGTCAACAAGGTACTGCAGAAGTTCGCCTCTCACGAAGGGACAAGGTTGACGCTAGTTGCTCCCCTCTGGCCCGCGAGAGAATGGTTCACCGAGGTACTTCGATGGCTAGTAGACGTTCCCAGAACACTTCCCCTAAGGGTGGACCTTCTACGTCAGCCACACGTAAAGAAGGTACACCAAGGCCTCCACGCTCTTTGTCTGACTGCCTTCAGACTATCGAAAGACTCTCGAGAGCTAGAGGCTTTTCGAAGGAGGCAGCCAGAGCGATTGCTAGAGCAAGGAGAACATCCACCCTTAGAGTCTACCAATCGAAGTGGGAAATCTTCCGAAACTGGTGCAAGTCAGTATCCGTATCCTCGACCAGTACCTCTGTAACTCAAATAGCTGACTTCCTCTTATATCTGAGGAAAGAACGATCTCTTTCAGCTCCCACTATCAAGGGTTACAGAAGCATGTTGGCATCAGTCTTCCGTCACAGAGGCTTAGATCTTTCCAACAATAAAGATCTACAGGACCTCCTTAAGTCTTTTGAGACCACGAAGGAGCGTCGTTTGGTTACACCTGGTTGGAATTTAGACGTGGTACTAAGATTCCTTATGTCAGACAGGTTCGAGCCGCTACAATCAGCCTCCCTGAAAGATCTCACCTTAAAGACTCTTTTCCTGGTATGCTTAGCCACAACTAAAAGAGTCGGTGAGATTCATGCCTTCAGCAAGAACATCGGATTCTCATCTGAAACGGCTACATGTTCTCTACAACTTGGTTTTCTAGCCAAAAACGAGCTGCCTTCTCGACCTTGGCCAAAATCGTTCGATATTCCAAGCTTATCGTATGGTTGGAAATGAACTAGAAAGAGTCTTATGCCCTGTAAGAGCTCTTAAGTTCTATTTAAAACGAACTAAACCTTTACGAGGCCCGTCTGAAGCTTTATGGTGTTCAGTTAAGAAACCATCTTTGCCTATGTCAAAGAATGCTTTATCCTATTTTATCAGACTGTTAATACGAGAAGCTCATTCCCATCTGAATGAGGAAGACCAAGCTTTGCTGAAGGTAAGGACACACGAAGTTAGAGCTGTCGCAACTTCCGTGGCCTTTAAACAAAATAGATCTCTGCGAAGTATAATCGACGCAACCTATTGGAAAAGCAAGTCAGTGTTCGCGTCTTCTTATCTTAAGGATGTCCAGTCTCTTTACGAGAACTGCTACACTCTGGGACCATTCGTAGCAGCGAGTGCAGTAGTGGGTGAGGGCTCAACCACTACAATTCCCTAATTCCATAACCTTTTTAATCTTTCTCTTGAAATGTTTTTATTGTTGTTTTTGGGTTGTCCGGAAGGCTAAGAAACCTTTCGCATCCTAGTTGATTTGGCGGGTGGTCAAAGTCATTTCTTGAGAAGCGCCTAGATTAGAGGTTTTGATGAGGTCCTGTTGTATGGGTTGCAACCCTTGATACTTCAGCTCCTAGGGGTCGCTCAGCATCCTAAGAGGATCGCGAGGCTCCGTAAGGAAGACGTACTTAAAAAAGCAGAGTAATTGTTCAAGTCGACTTCCTTACCAGGTACCTATTTATTTTGTTTAGTTATTTTGATAACTTCTAAAATAAAATAAAAATTCTTAGCTCATATGATGTAAACATATTTTGCTGGTCTCTACCCACCCCCCTGGGTGTGAATCAGCTATTATAATCACCGGCTAAGTTAAATATTGAAAAATGTTATTTTGATAATAAAATAAATTTTTGAATATACTTACCCGGTGATTATAAATTAAAGGACCCTCCCTTCCTCCCCAATAGAGACGCAGTGGAACGAGGAGAAAATTGAGTCTTTGTATACATTGAGTACTGGGTATCTGGACGACAGATGGCGCTGTTGGGCACACCCGCAACCTGTGTAGCGATCGCTGGCGAGTTTTTACCTTAGAGTTGTCTGTCGGGCAACAGAGTTGCAGCTATATAATCACCGGGTAAGTATATTCAAAAATTTATTTTATTATCAAAACAACATATTTCTCAGATCATTTATTTATTTCCTTATTGCCTTTCCTTACTGGGCTATTTTTCCCTGTTGGAGTCTTTTCCAACTAGTATTGTAGCTTAGATAGTAATAATGATAATACAGTAATAAAATAGCAGCTACCCTACCAGGTTAGGGAGAACATTTTTACATTTTTATTGTTTGTTTTTAATAGTTTCAGTTCCATGAAATTTTGGCCAAGTATCGGTGCATTTGATTTTATTCTAGTAATGTGTTGGCATGATGTGAGCTCCAGTCACTCTTCATTGAGATATTTTTTTTTTCTGCAGATTCAAAAATGTCTGAAACTGGGGAAACATCAAAGACCCGTCAGTGTGTGTTCTGCAGTCAAGTGTTCTGCTCAAAGGATGAATTGCAAGCACACTTCAGGTAACTCACTCTCTCTCTCTTCCTGTCTCTTACTTTTGAGGGCAGTATTTTCATTAATGTTATATAAACAATTAATTACAAGTCATGTTTTTAACATAATTAATATATTTTCTTTGTTAGATGTAGTGTATGGATGCAGTACACTATAGTAATAGTGACCTCATGGTCTCTAATGATGCTGGTCAGAATTGGCATATGCACAGTTTATGGAATCAATGGGTACTGTATGAGAGTACTATATCATTCTAGCACATACTGTATTGTAATATATTTTTTGTTCTTACTCGAATACAAACCCTCGTCCTTTGATAGAAATATGTATTCAGCATAGCTGGATACGGCTGTTAAAACTTTAACGGTGTGTCGGTAGTTACTGCTAGGTGGCAAAGAAGCCCCGCCCACCCAATAGACCACTATCCCTCAATTTTTTAGTTTCTAGATAGTACAGACCTAATTTCAGGCCCTGTTCATTTCATCGCTTGTGTCCCCTGGTGATAACGACGATAATGTATTTCTAAGGTAGTGAGCAATTCTAAGACGTAGATGTGCGCCATTGCAGGTAGAAGGTTTTACGGCCATTGAGTGTCCCCTTCTTCCTTCAGTGTCTTCCCGTTCCCGAAAAGGCTCTTGGGATATATCACTTTTTTGTGCCATCTCTTCATGGAGTTCCTGTGATATCTTTCCCATTGGACTGTCGTCATTGGCCTGAATGACACTTGAAAGGAGAACATCAAGTTCCTACTCCACTTCTGCCTCACATTCGTCTCATCACACTGCCGGTCGGGCTAGAAGGGTTCCACCTTTCTTTTCCCCATTTTGGACAAAGAAGTCCAAAGACTGATCGATAGAAGATGCGTACGCGTAATTACTACCGTTTCTCTCCTCAGGGTGAAGAGAGTTCTGCTTCAAAAGTCCCTTTGACTCCCTTCACCGAAGACAAAGAAAAGGACAGCATCTCAACACAGAGGATCCTTGCCTGTTCGCGCACACCCATGAGCTCTCCTGTGTGTGCGCACTCTTACAGGAGCGTGCTTTTACCTGTTCGAGTATGTGCTGCTTAAGGAATGCACCATCCTGTTCTCATCAGTTTGTGCATTTCAATAAGGCCAGAGACTAATGAGTTTAATGTCTGCCAGCACCTAGAAAAACCTAAAGACTTTACTAGATGATCTCGCGTTGTATACCAATGAATACGTTTAAGGAATGTACCATGCAGTGGATCTCTAAATGGTTAGATGTCTTCATGGCAGTTCCCTAATAGCAAGAACCCTATGGGCACATGATATTTTGTACAAGACAAAACCATGCTACAAAAACATTTTGCTAGCAAATCAATTGGGAGATTCAAAGTTCTCATGAGTCTCGAGATTCTGTCTCAGGACACACGCCAGAATTTAGCAATATGCTGATAAGCAATAGCAATTTCTTTCAGTACTGGAGATAAGCTGAGACAGCGACACTCTAGATACAGACGCAGTGCTTTCAATCTGTTGAAAACTTCACAAAGAAACTGATACTTGTAGGTTATCAATGCTTTTTGTTGCAAAGCCGCAGAGTCACAAGAAGACTATGATATACAAATCCTCAGAAATCAGGAGGCATTTCAGGAGGGAACATTGTTTAAGAATGCCCAATCAGAGCTGTCAAGTCAATGTTAAGTAAACCAAACTGTCGGAAAGGGTTAAAACTCTGAGGAAGCCCAGCAGTGCTGGACAGTCCTCTAACCATGTTTTCTTTGTGGTTTTAAGCAAGTCTAAGTCTCACTCGATAATTCAAGGTTGAACAAGAGGCAGATCACAAACTGGACCTCTGGACCTAGTCCAAGGGGGATTAAATCCGGAAGAAGCAGACCCCTTGAGTAGCAGGCGGTCGTCAAAGTCGTAGGTAAAAATCCACAAGTCATGATCAGGATGTCTGGCACTGCAGAGTCAGAATCAGGGAATGCTGGAGACTTCCATGAATTCCAAACTTACTGGAGGAATCAATAACATCTTCACGGACTAAGAAAGGAGGTGCTGGAATTTCCGACACAAAAGAGCGTGCTACCAATTTTGGAGTCAAAATAGGTGTGTTACCCATTTCAGGGGAACTGTTCTCATACAGCTGGAGGACAGTAGGATTTAAAACTACTAGTGATTTTAATACAAGAGTACTGTAGTTTAAAATTTTTCTGATGGTTGTAAGTAACCAAGCATCCAGTGCTTTCTTTCTATCATAAGTCATGGGTGATTTGATAATGGACTTGGCCTAAGTAAAATATTTTGGAAAACTGTAACTTCTCCTTTGTTATCGGGATTTGCTGCAGTCTCGAGACAAAATATATGATACAACAACACAGCTACACCAAGCAAGTTACATCACTACTAGAACCAGAAATATCTAAGATATCAGACGCAGTTGGACTAGTATCAACAAGACCTACAGTATACTAAGTCTCAGATATATGCCTAGGACTCTTAGGGTACCAGAGGAAGTGTCTCCTTAGATAGGTAGTATGATGGCCATGGCACCAGCCACCCTTTGAGATACTACTGCTATAGAGTTGTTAGGTCCTTTGACTGGCTAAACAGTCCTATATTGGATCCCTCTCTCTGGTCACGGCTCATTTTTCCGTTTCTTACACATACACTGATTAGTCTGGCCTATTCTTTTAACATTCTCCTCTGTCCTCTTATACACCTGACAACACTGAGATTACCTGATAATTCTTCTTCGCTCAAGGGGTTAACATCTGCACATAATTGTTCAGTGGCTACTCTCCTCTTGATAAGGGTAGAAGAGACTCTTTAGCTATGGTAAGAAGCTCTTCTAGGAGAAGGACACTCTAAAATCAAACTATTGTCCTCTAGTCTTGGGTAGTGCCATAACTTCTGTATCACGGTTTTCCGCTGTTTTGGTTTAGAGTTCTCGTGCTTGAAGGTACAGTCGGGCACATTATTCTATCTTATTCCTCTTCCTCTGGTTTTTTTTTTTTTTTTTTTTTTTTTTTTTTTTTTTTTTTTTTTTTTTTTTTTTTTTATATGTGAATAATGCATTTTTTCCAACACAAAGACTTACCTCGAACTACTTTCTTAGGAGGTACCTGGAATCTCCTCTCAACCGACCAGAGTTTTGTGTAGTCTACCCTACTTCCGTTTTCTGTGGGGACTAACTCAGGCGTAAGGAGAACGTGCCCTGAGGGTAGTCCTGAGCTAGGTCGGAGTTAGCTTGGGTCTCGCTCCTCAGTAAGTTCTCTGGTCGCGTCGTGATAACATCCCGTCGCTCTCCATTCTCTTGCGATCCTTTGTGTCCCCGACTCGTGTGTCCCACGTGGTTCCCGCGTGGTATCTCTGTGCTTTCCCTTGTGTTCTCGCGTGTTTGCGTGATTCCCTTGTGCTTCCCCACGTGTATTCCTTATCCTTTCCCTGCGTTCCTGTGTCTTGTGGTTTTGTGTTGTGATGGAGCAGACCCGCCATTGTCCTGGGCCTATAGCCGGGAAGTCGTGTGGAGCGTTCCTATCCAAGCCGGAGGTTGACCCGCATCCCCTTTGCTCTTCCTGTAGGGATAAAGTGTGCTCGCCGGCGGATACGT
This sequence comes from Palaemon carinicauda, assembly GCF_036898095.1. NCBI lineage: Eukaryota > Metazoa > Arthropoda > Malacostraca > Decapoda > Palaemonidae > Palaemon > Palaemon carinicauda. The sequence continues at coordinate 90,997,755 of NC_090751.1, read as the reverse complement.
GCCCGGAGTGTGTGAATTGGAGTGAGATCCAGTGGGTTCGTTTTAGCACGAAGAAAAAGAAGTCCTCTAAACGGTCCCCCAAGAAGGCGAGCATCTTTTCGCCTTTGCCATCGCCCGATGGGAGGTCTGACAAGGTTTCTGTTCCTTCTTCCCCTACCCAGGGTAGGGGACGAGGTAAGTCCGTTGCGGGGAAGGTGCCGATGGCTCTTCCCCAAGAGTCTAATATTCATGATGTGGGGGTTGCTGAATCTTCACAGGCTAGTAAGGGTCCTGAAAGTGCTTTGTCAAGGGGTCTTGGGGACTCTGCCCTTGTGATTGGTTACTCCTTTCCTCCTTAGAGGAAGTTTTGAAGGAGCAAGGAGTAAAACTAATTCAATTCTGCAAGGATCTGGGTATCACGATCAACCTGGAGAAATTGAATCTGTCTCCCTCCACCAGGATGACTTACTTGGGGATGATGCTGGACTCCCGGCTAGTGAGAGCCTTTCCGTCGGAAGAAGGGTTGAACAACCTGGAACGGATCCTCCAGCCTTTCCTTTCGGGACAACCCAGGAGAGCCAAAGACTTGCAAAGATTAATAGGGCACCTAGTGTCATTAAAGAAACACGTTCCCCAAGGGAGGCCCAGACTCAGGAGCGTCCAGTGAAACTAGAAGGGGCTCTGGAACCAAATGGACTCACCCTACAAGTTAATTCCTGTCCTGCCGGAGACAATACACTCCCTGGAGTGGTGGCGGTGTCGATCGAATACCCTCAAGGGGATACCCTTCGCAACCGAGCCTCCCGAGATGCTTCTGTTCACAGACGCCTCTAAAGAGGGGTGGGGGGCACATCTCCTCAACGAGTCAACGAGAGGAACTTGGACGGACGAGGAGAAAGGTCAGTACATCAACGTCTTAGAGATGAAGGCAGTCCAAGAAGCTTGCCTACAGTTCGTAGATCTTCTGTGGGGAAACAGAGTGGCGTTGATGTGCGACAACGCCGCTGTAGTAGCGTACATAAAGAAACACGGTGGTCTAAAATCGAAGGAGTTGTGCGATCTCGCGTTGGAGATCCTGGATTGGGCCGAGTCGGAACAGATTGTGATTTCAGTAAGGTTCATTCCAGGCAAAAAGAACGTCCTAGCCGACGGGCTCAGCAGGATGGGACAAGTAGTGGGAACAGAGTGGTCCCTCCTCCCAGAAGTAGCCAGACTCATCATTCAAAAATGGGTCTCGCCGGTGATGGATCTCTTTGCAACCAGACTGAACGCACAACTCCCCGTATTTTGTTCTCCTGTCCCAGACCCAAAGGCGGCGTTGGAAGATGCTTTTCAACACAAATGGGACAACCTCGACGTTTACGCTTTTCCCCCCTTCGCATTGATCAGGCAAGTGCTCAACAGAGTACGGACGGCTCGAGACTTAAAGATGACTTTGGTAGCGCCCTGGTGGCCGGAAAGGGAGTGGTTCGCGGATCTAAGAGACCTGGCATGTCTTCCCCCGTGGCCTCTGCCCGACAGGCCATACCTTCTACGGCAGCCACACTTCCAAAGGTTCCACGACAATCCTCAGTCTCTTCGCCTTCACGCCTGGAGACTACCGAGCGGCTCCTGAGGAAGGAAGGATATTCGGCAGGTACTGCAGAGAAGATGTCACGTTATCTGAGACGGTCTTCAGCAGCGGTCTACCAGGCAAAATGGGCTACGTTTACGAAATGGTGTGCCTCAAAGAACATCAAGCCTCTAAAAGCCTTGGTCCCAGATATTGCGGATTTTCTAGTGCATCTCAGAGACGAAGTGGGCATGTCAATTCTGGCCATCAAAGGAGTCCGTGCGGCCTTGGGCCAAGTCTTCCTTCTGAAGGGCATTGATCTGGGCTGCTTTAGGCACATCTCTATGCTCATCAGGAGCTTCGAACAAGCATGCCCTCCGCGAGCCTCCAGGGTGCCGCAGTGGGACATGGCAAGGGTATTGAAAAAGTTAAGTGGACCACCGTTCGAACCCCTGAAGGACATAGTGGACAGGGATCTCACTCTCAAGACGGTCTTCTTGTTGGCCTTGGCCTCTGCTAAGAGAGTAGGAGAGATCCATGGGTTGTCCTACGACATCTCTCATTCGAAGGGGTGGAGGGAGATCTCTTTCTAGTTCGTCCCTTCTTTCGTAGCGAAGACACAAAATCCAGCGGTCTGGTAACCTAAGTTCAAGGGCTTTTCAATGCCGGCTATTCTTCTGACAGGGAATCCAGAAGATTTGAAGTTGTGCCCCGTCCGTGCCGTGAGAAATACCTTGAGAGGACGGTATCAAAAATCTTTTTGTCTCTACGGGTGTAAAGAAAAAGCAGGTATCCAAGAATACCATCTCCTTTTGGCTGAGACGGGTTATTGTCAGAGCCTATAACGATGAGGGCCTGCCCCTGCCAAGTAATCCCAGGCCCCATGACATTAGGGGTCTAAGTACTTCTCTGGCTTTTGAAAGGAACATGGCGGTGGGCCAGATCCTTAGAGCAGGCACCTGGTCGAACCAGTCGACCTTCACAACGCATTACCTCAAGGATTGCTCGAGGAGGTCTTTAGACGGTTTCTCTATTGGGACAGTCATCTCCGCGCTCCAAGCGATTTAACGGTGAAGCCCCAGGTACAATCGTGGATAGCAAAACCAAGAGACACAGGTTCGTTCCCTTTCACCCTTGTCCCTTTTTTCCTTTCCCTACTCGGAGATAACCCCACATACAACCCGAAGAAGACACGTCTCTACAACTTCGCCACAGGACTCAGCATCATGGAATTTTATAAAGGGTAAGTACTTAGACACTAACATGAGCTCTTTGTGTAGTTTTCCCTACGTTTTGTTTTCCGTATATATATTGCAACCTAGTTCCCATCTAGGTTCCTGGACGTCTGGTTAGCTTGGTCTGAAGTTCAGGAAGACAATCCCACCTCCTAAAGTGTAAGTCTCCTAAGAAAGTAGTTAGAGGTAAGTCTCTGTGTTGGAACAAATCACAAATTTTAAGTAATTTGTATTTTTCCTAACATACTTACCGAAAACTACATTCAGGTAATGGCCCTCCCTACCTTCCCCGAGTGCCTTACAGACTTTTAAGACCTTTTGTACCATCCAGGAACTTACTGAGGAGCGAGACCCAAGCTAACTCCGATCTAGCTCATTATCCTTACGCCTGAGTTAGTCCCCACCGAAAACGGAAGTAGGGTAGACTACACAAAACTCTGGTCGGTTGAGAGGAGATTCCAGGTACCTCCTAAGAAAGTAGTTCGAGGTAAGTATTTTAGGAAAAATAAAAATTACTTGAAATTTGTGATTTTAATATTGTTACTGTTTTTAAAATATTTTATTTTAATTTCATTATTTTCCATGTAGTTTATTTATTTCCTTGTTTTCTTTCCTCGATGAGCTATTTTTCTATGCTAGGAATGTAGCTTAGCTAGTAATAATGATAAGCAGGGAGCTCCAGTCAGGCTTTTAGTTGAATATGGTGAGCCTTCACCAGTTCACCATCCATCAGTCTCCAGCACATAGGTGACCTAATTCTCGTGTACTTTAGTAACATAGAATACATACTCCCTAAAACCTATGGATGAGCTTGTTCATCAGAAGGTGTCCCAACAAATGCACCTTTTTCAGTGCCTGAGAACCCTCCTTGAAAGGTTTGTACCAAGGGTGACCTTCAGTCCCTGGGTCTTGCTTCTGCTGAAAGCAGCGGGACATAGTGATCATCCTTCAGTATATTCTCAGCGGAGTACAACCAATCTGATTATTGTGGGAATAGTTGTAGCTGAGAGCTTACCCTCAGTAGCACACCACTGTGCCGTTACTAGAAGTTTTATATTGAGATCTTTTCACATGTGAAAGATTGTACTGCTCTAACAACTTGGTAAATTCCTGGGAAATGAACTTGGGGCTATTATCAATCAGTATTCTGACTGGGATACTTGGAATAACTGGGAAAACTCTGTCTTTAAGTGCTTTGCATATCATGCTACTCTTCCTATTCCTTTTGGGTACTACCATTACCCACTTGGAGTAATGGTTGATTACCATCAGAGACCCAATAAAACCAGCACTGATTGTAGGAGTACTTACAAGGTCCATACCGACCAACTCAAAAGGAGAAGTGGGGCAACAACCTCCCTTGAGACCTTACAGGTCTGACATTCCTAACATATTTGGCACATATCCCTGATTACACTAATCAAAGATTTGTGCTTAACAAGTCAACAGAGTATGTAGTCATTTTTCCTATTCCCCTGTGAGCATTTTTCAGGTGTATCTCTGCAACCAGGTCTATGAGGACATTGAAGGTAACTATAGGGGCTACACAGTCATCTTGGTTCTGTTTAGCTAGCAAACCCTGGTGCACCTTCAGGTCAGACCACCATCTCCTATATGGCTGATAAGAGCATGGAACCTTAGATACAGGAACTTTGTAGTATATCTTCTCAATGACAGGTTGAATCTGTCGATGATCTTATGGATCCTGGCCTCCTGACAGAAGGACAGTATAGCATTTGCTGAGGACACTCCATAGTCAGGTTCAGCGTTAGTCACCTTAATGAAAGTAGTCTTAGCAGGCAGCAGTGAGACTGAGAATACCTTGGGAGACAAGTGAAGAAAAGCAGTGCTGTCATACACTAATTATTCTAGGGGTGAATCCAGGATTAGATTGGCTGCAGTCAGCAGATTTCTACCAAGAACAATCAAAAATGAATGTCTTGGACAGCTATCACCGCATACCTAAACGACAGGAGTTTCCACCCGCCGGAACACTTTACCTCTAACTTGAAGTAGCCTAGAATATTGGTGCAGATACTATTCATCACCTCTTAATGTTCTCTGTACAGTACCTGGTACTCTATGTCAAGCTGTTTCAGTACCGTTTTACTGATAAGACAAATATGTGCTTCTGTATCAACAAGATGGCATCCTGTAATGTTACCAGACCATACTGTTCAGTATGGATACATGCTCACAACTGAGCAGAAAATATATTTTTTCAGTCACATAGTGGATTACGGGACAATCATAAGTGCCCAAGTACTAGGTGTCAGGAGCATCAGCTTTCCCTTTTGTCTCATGCCCCAGAATCCTGTCAGTTGGAGGCACTTACTGCAGAGGTTTAAAATGCACTCCAGCAAGAATGAAGATTCATAAAGGAACCTAAAGCAAATTTTTATTTTGAAGTAATTTGTATTTGTTCCGGCGTAAATACAAACCCTCCGCTATTTATAGGGGTAAACTTTCGGCGTAGCTAAAAGACGAGCCATGATAGTTTTGGTGAGGGATAACTACCCCCATCTGCTAGTTATTGGGTGGGGGATGGGGTAGACTGGCTACCTCGCTCACTCACACCTCTCGTCTGAGTAACCACTTTACTTTATGGCTCGGGAGAGGGTAGTCATGCTGCCTTTCTCTCCCGCAAAGACTTGCCTTGATTGTTTTTCTGTTTAGTTTATTCTTTTGTGTGTGTGTTTATCTTATACATATGTATGTGTGTATATATGAATATATGGAAACATAAACTTATGTTGTTAAATACTTGTAACTTTAATTACTGTTGACAACGTATTCGGCGGACTCCGCCGTAAGGGAGTCATCATTGCGTTGATATACCTCCCCTATCTTGCCGCCCTCCCGTGCCTAGGTGGCCGTCTATTCCCAACACTCCCATGTTTGTTCAGTACTTGAGTTAAAGTTTATAATAGTTCCGCTCCCTTTCGAGGAATTCTCTTGCAAGTAACGTGACTTATTACCCGAATAGTTCACGTTAAGCAGCGGAGTTATGAATTGTAATTCTTCACAACTTTTATCTCCTTTTCTTTAGATAGGAGCAACGTAGATAGAAGACAAATGTCTTCGGCCGCTCTGGTCGATGCCCTGTGCTTCCTGTGGCAGCTCGTGAGCTGCCCACCTAGCGAGATAGCGCTCGTTGTGGATCTTAACTTGAACGAGGCTTGTTGATGGTTAACATAGAGTGGTGCCAGGAGGTTCGCCTTCAGGGGTTGGAGAACCTTCCCTTACGAGGGAGGGTTAACCTTCCCCGTAGTTGGGCTGCTCCCCCTTCCGAGGGAGAGCTTCCCTACTTTAGCCATTTAGCAACCTTCCTTCCTTTCGGGAAAAATCGTTGACAGCTCTGCTTCTGCTATCTCCTTGCCGAAGACTGTGCTTCTTCCCCTTGAGCTGGGTAAAAGCAAGTCCAAGGCTTGTTTCTCCTTTGGGGGGAACCCCTCTCTTGTTCGCGAGAGGTCATTATGCCTACGCTTTTTTCACATAAAGCTGGGAGAGAGCTTTTTTTAGGCAGTGTCCTCCTTTGGGAGGACTTCTCTCTCGTTTGCGAGAGATTATTACGCTACGCTTTTTTCGTAGAGCTGGGAGAAAGCTTGTTTTAGGCGATGTCCTCCTTCGGGAGGACTTCTCTCTAGTTCGCAAGAGAGATTATTATGCCTACGCTTTTTACCCATAGAGCTGGGAGAAACCTTGTCTTAAGCGATGTCCTCCTTCGGGGTGACTTCTCTCTCGTTCGCGAGAGAAATTATTACGTCTACGCTTTTTTCGTAGAACTGGGAGAAAGCTTGTTTTAGGCGATGTCCTCCTTCGGGAGGACTTCTCTCTAGTTCGCGAGAGAGATTATTATGCCTACGCTTTTTACCCATAGAGCTGGGAAAACCTTGTCTTAAGCGATGTCCTCCTTCGGGGTCTTCGCGTGAGAAATTAATACGCCTACGCTTTTTTCGTAGAGCTGGGAGAAAGCTTGGTTTAGGTGATGTCCTCCTTCGAGAGGACTTCTCTCTAGTTCGCGAGAGAGATTATTATGCCTACGCTTTTTACCCATAGAGCTGAGAGAAACCTTGTCTTAAGCGATGTCCTCCTTTGGGGTGACTTCTCTCTCGTTCGCGAGAGAAATTATTACGCCTACGCTTAGTTCGTAGAGCTGGGAGAAAGCTTGTTTTAGGCGATGTCCTCCTTCGGGAGGACTTCTCTCTAGTTCGCGAGAGAGATTATTATGCCTACGCTTTTTACCCATAGAGCTGGGAGAAACCTTGTCTTAAGCGATGTCCTCCTTCGGGGTGACTTCTCTCTCGTTCGCGAGAGAAATTATTACGCCTACGCTTTTTTCGTAGAGCTGGGAGAAAGCTTGTTTTAGGCGATGTCCTCCTTCGGGAGGACTTCTCTCTAGTTCGCGAGAGAGATTATTATGCCTACGCTTTTTACCCATAGAGCTGGGAGAAACCTTGTCTTAAGCGATGTCCTCCTTCGGGGTGACTTCTCTCTCGTTCGCGAGAGAAATTATTACGCCTACGCTTTTTTCGTAGAGCTGGGAGAAAGCTTGTTTTAGGCGATGTCCTCCTTCGGGAGGACTTCTCTCCAGTTCCCGAGAGAGATTATTATGCCTACGCTTTTTACCCATAGAGCTGGGAGAAACCTTGTCTTAAGCGATGTCCTCCTTTGGGGTGACTTCTCTCTCGTTCGAGAGAGAAATTATTACGCCTCCGGAGAGAAATTATTACGCCTACGCTTTTTTCGTAGAGCTGGGTGAAAGCTTGTTTTAGGCGATGTCCTCCATTGGGAGGACTTCTCTCTAGTTCGCGAGAGAGATTATTATGCCTACGCTTTTTACCCATAGAGCTGGGAGAAACCTTGTCTTAAGCGATGTCCTCCTTCGGGGTGACTTCTCTCTCGTTCGCGAGAGAAATTATTACGCCTACGGAGAGAAATTATTGCGCCTACGCTTTTTTCGCAGAGCTGGGAGAAAGCTTGTTTTAGGCGATGTCCTCCTTCGGGAGGACTTCTCTCTAGTTCGCGAGAGAGATTATTATGCCTACGCTTTTTACCCATAGAGCTGGGAGAAACCTTGTCTTAAGTGATGTCCTCCTTCGGGGTGACTTCTCTCTCGTTCGCGAGAGAAATTATTACGCCTACGCTTTTTTCGTAGAGCTGGGAGAAAGCTTGTTTTAGGCGATGTCCTCCTTCGGGAGGACTTCTCTCTAGTTTGCGAGAGAGATTATTATGCCTACGCTTTTTACCCATAGAGCTGGGAGAAACCTTGTCTTAAGCGATGTCCTCCTTCGGGGTGACTTCTCTCTCGTTCGCGAGAGAAATTATTACGCCTACGCTTTTTTCGTAGAGCTGGGAGAAAGCTTGTTTTAGACGATGTCCCCCTTCGGGAGGACTTCTCTCTAGTTCGCGAGAGAGATTATTATGCCTACGCTTTTTACCCATAGAGCTGGGAGAAACCTTGTCTTAAGCGATGTCCTCCTTTGGGGTGACTTCTCTCTCGTTCGCGAGAGAAATTATTACGCCTACGCTTAGTTCGTAGAGCTGGGAGAAAGCTTGTTTTAGGCGATGTCCTCCTTCGGGAGGACTTCTCTCTAGTTCGCGAGAGAGATTATTATGCCTACGCTTTTTACCCATAGAGCTGGGAGAAACCTTGTCTTAAGCGATGTCCTCCTTCGGGGTGACTTCTCTCTCGTTCGCGAGAGAAATTATTACGCCTACGCTTTTTTCGTAGAGCTGGGAGAAAGCTTGTTTTAGGCGATGTCCTCCTTCGGGAGGACTTCTCTCTAGTTCGCGAGAGAGATTATTATGCCTACGCTTTTTACCCATAGAGCTGGGAGGAACCTTGTCTTAAGCGATGTCCTCCTTTGGGGTGACTTCTCTCTCGTTCGCGAGAGAAATTATTACGCCTACGCTTTTTTCGTAGAGCTGGGAGAAAGCTTGTTTTAGGCGATGTCCTCCTTCGGGAGGACTTCTCTCTAGTTCGCGAGAAAGATTATTATGCCTGCGCTTTTTACCCATAGAGCTGGGAGAAACCTTGTCTTAAGCGATGTCCTCCTTCGGGGTGACTTGTCTCTCGTTCGCGAGAGAAATTATTACGCCTACGCTTTTTTCGTAGAGCTGGGAGAAAGCTTGTTTTAGGCGATGTCCTCCTTCGGGAGGACTTCTCTCTAGTTCGCGAGAGAGATTATTATGCCTACGCTTTTTACCCATAGAGCTGGGAGAAACCTTGTCTTAAGCGATGTCCTCCTTCGGGGTCTTCGCGTGAGAAATTATTACGCCTACGCTTTTTTCGTAGAGCTGGGAGAAAGCTTGTTTTAGGTGATGTCCTCCTTCGAGAGGACTTCTCTCTAGTTCGCGAGAGAGATTATTATGCCTACGCTTTTTACCCATAGAGCTGAGAGAAACCTTGTCTTAAGCGATGTCCTCCTTTGGGGTGACTTCTCTCTCGTTCGCGAGAGAAATTATTACGCCTACGCTTAGTTCGTAGAGCTGGGAGAAAGCTTGTTTTAGGCGATGTCCTCCTTCGGGAGGACTTTTCTCTAGTTCGCGAGAGAGATTATTATGCCTACGCTTTTTACCCATAGAGCTGGGAGAAACCTTGTCTTAAGCGATGTCCTCCTTTGGGGTGACTTCTCTCTCGTTCGCGAGAGAAATTATTACGCCTACGCTTTTTTCGTAGAGCTGGGAGAAAGCTCTTTTTAGGCGATGTCCTCTTTCGGGAGGACTTCTCTCCAGTTTGCGAGAGAGATTATTATGCCTACGCTTTTTACCCATAGAGCTGGGAGAAACCTTGTCTTAAGCGATGTCCTCCTTCGGGGTGACTTCTCTCTCGTTCGCGAAAGAAATTATTACGCCTACGCTTTTTTCGTAGAGCTGGGTGAAAGCTTTTTTTAGGCGATATCCTCCATTGGGAGGACTTCTCTCTAGTTCGCGAGAGAGATTATTATGCCTACGCTTTTTACCCATAGAGCTGGGAGAAACCTTGTCTTAAGCGATGTCCTCCTTCGGGGTGACTTCTCTCTCGTTCGCGAGAGAAATTATTGCGCCTACGCTTTTTTCGCAGAGCTGGGAGAAAGCTTGTTTTAGGCGATGTCCTCCTTCGGGAGGACTTCTCTCTAGTTCGCGAGAGAGATTATTATGCCTACGCTTTTTACCCATAGAGCTGGGAGAAACCTTGTCTTAAGTGATGTCTTCCTTCGGGGTGACTTCTCTCTCGTTCGCGAAAGAAATTATTACGCCTACGCTTTTTTCGTAGAGCTGGGAGAAAGCTTGTTTTAGGCGATGTCCTCCTTCGGGAGGACTTCTCTCTAGTTTGCGAGAGAGATTATTATGCCTACGCTTTTTACCCATAGAGCTGGGAGAAACCTTGTCTTAAGCGATGTCCTCCTTCGGGGTGACTTCTCTCTCGTTCGCGAGAGAAATTATTACGCCTACGCTTTTTTCGTAGAGCTGGGTGAAAGCTTTTTTTAGGCGATATCCTCCATTGGGAGGACTTCTCTCTAGTTCGCGAGAGAGATTATTATGCCTACGCTTTTTACCCATAGAGCTGGGAGAAACCTTGTCTTAAGCGATGTCCTCCTTCGGGGTGACTTCTCTCTCGTTCGCGAGAGAAATTATTGCGCCTACGCTTTTTTCGCAGAGCTGGGAGAAAGCTTGTTTTAGGCGATGTCCTCCTTCGGGAGGACTTCTCTCTAGTTCGCGAGAGAGATTATTATGCCTACGCTTTTTACCCATAGAGCTGGGAGAAACCTTGTCTTAAGTGATGTCTTCCTTCGGGGTGACTTCTCTCTCGTTCGCGAAAGAAATTATTACGCCTACGCTTTTTTCGTAGAGCTGGGAGAAAGCTTGTTTTAGGCGATGTCCTCCTTCGGGAGGACTTCTCTCTAGTTTGCGAGAGAGATTATTATGCCTACGCTTTTTACCCATAGAGCTGGGAGAAACCTTGTCTTAAGCGATGTCCTCCTTCGGGGTGACTTCTCTCTCGTTCGCGAGAGAAATTATTACGCCTACGCTTTTTTCGTAGAGCTGGGTGAAAGCTTGTTTTAGGCGATGTCCTCCATTGGGAGGACTTCTCTCTAGTTCGCGAGAGAGATTATTATGCCTACGCTTTTTACCCATAGAGCTGGGAGAAACCTTGTCTTAAGCGATGTCCTCCTTCGGGGTGACTTCTCTCTCGTTCGCGAGAGAAATTATTACGCCTACGGAGAGAAATTATTGCGCCTACGCTTTTTTCGCAGAGCTGGGAGAAAGCTTGTTTTAGGCGATGTCCTCCTTCGGGAGGACTTCTCTCTAGTTCGCGAGAGAGATTATTATGCCTACGCTTTTTACCCATAGAGCTGGGAGAAACCTTGTCTTAAGTGATGTCCTCCTTCGGGGTGACTTCTCTCTCGTTCGCGAGAGAAATTATTACGCCTACGCTTTTTTCGTAGAGCTGGGAGAAAGCTTGTTTTAGGCGATGTCCTCCTTCGGGAGGACTTCTCTCTAGTTTGCGAGAGAGATTATTATGCCTACGCTTTTTACCCATAGAGCTGGGAGAAACCTTGTCTTAAGCGATGTCCTCCTTCGGGGTGACTTCTCTCTCGTTCGCGAGAGAAATTATTACGCCTACGCTTTTTTCGTAGAGCTGGGAGAAAGCTTGTTTTAGACGATGTCCCCCTTCGGGAGGACTTCTCTCTAGTTCGCGAGAGAGATTATTATGCCTACGCTTTTTACCCATAGAGCTGGGAGAAACCTTGTCTTAAGCGATGTCCTCCTTTGGGGTGACTTCTCTCTCGTTCGCGAGAGAAATTATTACGCCTACGCTTAGTTCGTAGAGCTGGGAGAAAGCTTGTTTTAGGCGATGTCCTCCTTCGGGAGGACTTCTCTCTAGTTCGCGAGAGAGATTATTATGCCTACGCTTTTTACCCATAGAGCTGGGAGAAACCTTGTCTTAAGCGATGTCCTCCTTCGGGGTGACTTCTCTCTCGTTCGCGAGAGAAATTATTACGCCTACGCTTTTTTCGTAGAGCTGGGAGAAAGCTTGTTTTAGGCGATGTCCTCCTTCGGGAGGACTTCTCTCTAGTTCGCGAGAGAGATTATTATGCCTACGCTTTTTACCCATAGAGCTGGGAGGAACCTTGTCTTAAGCGATGTCCTCCTTTGGGGTGACTTCTCTCTCGTTCGCGAGAGAAATTATTACGCCTACGCTTTTTTCGTAGAGCTGGGAGAAAGCTTGTTTTAGGCGATGTCCTCCTTCGGGAGGACTTCTCTCTAGTTCGCGAGAAAGATTATTATGCCTGCGCTTTTTACCCATAGAGCTGGGAGAAACCTTGTCTTAAGCGATGTCCTCCTTCGGGGTGACTTGTCTCTCGTTCGCGAGAGAAATTATTACGCCTACGCTTTTTTCGTAGAGCTGGGAGAAAGCTTGTTTTAGGCGATGTCCTCCTTCGGGAGGACTTCTCTCTAGTTCGCGAGAGAGATTATTATGCCTACGCTTTTTACCCATAGAGCTGGGAGAAACCTTGTCTTAAGCGATGTCCTCCTTCGGGGTCTTCGCGTGAGAAATTATTACGCCTACGCTTTTTTCGTAGAGCTGGGAGAAAGCTTGTTTTAGGTGATGTCCTCCTTCGAGAGGACTTCTCTCTAGTTCGCGAGAGAGATTATTATGCCTACGCTTTTTACCCATAGAGCTGAGAGAAACCTTGTCTTAAGCGATGTCCTCCTTTGGGGTGACTTCTCTCTCGTTCGCGAGAGAAATTATTACGCCTACGCTTAGTTCGTAGAGCTGGGAGAAAGCTTGTTTTAGGCGATGTCCTCCTTCGGGAGGACTTTTCTCTAGTTCGCGAGAGAGATTATTATGCCTACGCTTTTTACCCATAGAGCTGGGAGAAACCTTGTCTTAAGCGATGTCCTCCTTTGGGGTGACTTCTCTCTCGTTCGCGAGAGAAATTATTACGCCTACGCTTTTTTCGTAGAGCTGGGAGAAAGCTCTTTTTAGGCGATGTCCTCTTTCGGGAGGACTTCTCTCCAGTTTGCGAGAGAGATTATTATGCCTACGCTTTTTACCCATAGAGCTGGGAGAAACCTTGTCTTAAGCGATGTCCTCCTTCGGGGTGACTTCTCTCTCGTTCGCGAGAGAAATTATTACGCCTACGCTTTTTTCGTAGAGCTGGGTGAAAGCTTTTTTTAGGCGATATCCTCCATTGGGAGGACTTCTCTCTAGTTCGCGAGAGAGATTATTATGCCTACGCTTTTTACCCATAGAGCTGGGAGAAACCTTGTCTTAAGCGATGTCCTCCTTCGGGGTGACTTCTCTCTCGTTCGCGAGAGAAATTATTGCGCCTACGCTTTTTTCGTAGAGCTGGGAGAAAGCTTGTTTTAGGCGATGTCCTCCTTCGGGAGGACTTCTCTCTAGTTCGCGAGAGAGATTATTATGCCTACGCTTTTTACCCATAGAGCTGGGAGAAACCTTGTCTTAAGTGATGTCTTCCTTCGGGGTGACTTCTCTCTCGTTCGCGAAAGAAATTATTACGCCTACGCTTTTTTCGTAGAGCTGGGAGAAAGCTTGTTTTAGGCGATGTCCTCCTTCGGGAGGACTTCTCTCTAGTTTGCGAGAGAGATTATTATGCCTACGCTTTTTACCCATAGAGCTGGGAGAAACCTTGTCTTAAGCGATGTCCTCCTTCGGGGTGACTTCTCTCTCGTTCGCGAGAGAAATTATTACGCCTACGCTTTTTTCGTAGAGCTGGGAGAAAGCTTGTTTTAGGCGATGTCCTCCTTCGGGAGGACTTCTCTCTAGTTCGCGAGAGAGATTATTATGCCTACGCTTTTTACCCATAGAGCTGGGAGAAACCTTGTCTTAAGCGATGTCCTCCTTCGGGGTGACTTCTCTCTCGTTCGCGAGAGAAATTATTACGCCTACGCTTAGTTCGTTGAGCTGGGAGAAAGCTTGTTTTAGGCGATGTCCTCCTTCGGAGAGGACTTCTCTCTAGTTTGCGAGAGAGATTATTATGCCTACGCTTTTTACCCATAGAGCTGGGAGAAACCTTGTCTTAAGCGATGTCCTCCTTCGGGGTGACTTCTCTCTGTTCGCGAGAGAAATTATTACGCCTACGCTTTTTTCGTAGAGCTGGGAGAAAGCTTGTTTTAGGCGATGTCCTCCTTCGGGAGGACTTCTCTCTAGTTCGCGAGAGAGATTATTATGCCTACGCTTTTTACCCATAGAGCTGGGAGAAACCTTGTCTTAAGCGATGTCCTCCTTCGGGGTGACTTCTCTCTCGTTCGCGAGAGAAATTATTACGCCTACGCTTTTCGTAGAGCTGGGAGAAAGCTTGTTTTAGGTGATGTCCTCCTTCGAGAGGACTTCTCTCTAGTTCGCGAGAGAGATTATTATGCCTACGCTTTTTACCCATAGAGCTGGGAGAAACCTTGTCTTAAGCGATGTCCTCCTTTGGGGTGACTTCTCTCTCGTTCGCGAGAGAAATTATTACGCCTACGCTTAGTTCGTAGAGCTGGGAGAAAGCTTGTTTTAGGCGATGTCCTCCTTCGGGAGTAACTTCTCTCTAGTTCGCGAGAGAGATTATTATGCCTACGCTTTTTACCCATAGAGCTGGGAGAAACCTTGTCTTAAGCGATGTCCTCCTTCGGGGTGACTTCTCTCTCGTTCGCGAGAGAAATTATTACGCCTACGCTTTTTTCGTAGAGCTGGGAGAAAGCTTGTTTTAGGCGATGTCCTCCTTCGGGAGGACTTCTCTCTAGTTCGCGAGAGAGATTATTATGCCTACGCTTTTTACCCATAGAGCTGGGAAAACCTTGTCTTAAGCGATGTCCTCCTTTGGGGTGACTTCTCTCTCGTTCGCGAGAGAAATTATTACGCCTACGCTTTTTTCGTAGAGCTGGGAGAAAGCTTGTTTTAGGCGATGTCCTCCTTCGGGAGGACTTCTCTCTAGTTCGCGAGAGAGATTATTATGCCTACGCTTTTTACCCATAGAGCTGGGAGAAACCTTGTCTTAAGCGATGTCCTCCTTCGGGGTCTTCGCGTGAGAAATTATTACGCCTACGCTTTTTTCGTAGAGCTGGGAGAAAGCTTGTTTTAGGCGATGTCCTCCTTCGGAGGACTTCTCTCTAGTTCGCGAGAGAGATTATTATGCCTACGCTTTTTACCCATAGAGCTGGGAGAAACCTTGTCTTAAGCGATGTCCTCCTTTGGGGTGACTTCTCTCTCGTTCGCGAGAGAAATTATTACGCCTACGCTTTTCGTAGAGCTGGGAGAAAGCTTGTTTTAGGCGATGTCCTCCTTCGGGAGGACTTCTCTCTAGTTCGCGAGAGAGATTATTATGCCTACGCTTTTTACCCATAGAGCTGGGAGAAACCTTGTCTTAAGCGATGTCCTCCTTCGGGGTGACTTCTCTCTCGTTCGCGAGAGAAATTATTACGCCTACGCTTTTTTCATAGAGCTGGGAGAAAGCTTGTTTTAGGCGATGTCCTCCTTCGGGAGGACTTCTCTCCAGTTCGCGAGAGAGATTATTATGCCTACGCTTTTTACCCATAGAGCTGGGAGAAACCTTGTCTTAAGCGATGTCCTCCTTCGGGGTGACTTCTCTCTCGTTCGCGAGAGAAATTATTACGCCTCCGGAGAGAAATATTACGCCTACGCTTTTTTCGTAGAGCTGGGAGAAAGCTTGTTTTAGGCGATGTCCTCCATTGGGAGGACTTCTCTCTAGTTCGCAGAGAGATTATTATGCCTACGCTTTTTACCCATAGAGCTGGGAGAAACCTTGTTTTAAGCGATGTCCTCCTTTGGGGTGACTTCTCTCTCGTTCGCGTGAGAAATTATTACGCCTACGCTTTTCGTAGAGCTGGGAGAAAGCTTGTTTTAGGCGATGTCCTCCTTCGGGAGGACTTCTCTCTAGTTCGCGAGAGAGATTATTATGCCTACGCTTTTTACCCATAGAGCTGGGAGAAACCTTGTCTTAAGCGATGTCCTCCTTTGGGGTGACTTCTCTCTCGTTCGCGAGAGAAATTATTACGCCTACGCTTTTTTCGTAGAGCTGGGAGAAAGCTTGTTTTAGGCGATGTCCTCCTTCGGGAGGACTTCTCTCCAGTTTGCGAGAGAGATTATTATGCCTACTCTTTTTACCCATAGAGCTGGGAGAAACCTTGTCTTAAGCGATGTCCTCCTTCGGGGTGACTTCTCTCTCGTTCGCGAGAGAAATTATTACGCCTCCGGAGAGAAATTATTACGCCTACGCTTTTTTCGTAGAGCTGGGAGAAAGCTTGTTTTAGGCGATGTCCTCCTTCGGGAGGACTTCTCTCTAGTTCGCGAGAGAGATTATTATGCCTACGCTTTTTACCCATAGAGCTGGGAGAAACCTTGTCTTAAGCGATGTCCTCCTTCGGGGTGACTTCTCTCTCGTTCGCGAGAGAAATTATTACGCCTACGCTTTTTTCGTAGAGCTGGGAGAAAGCTTGTTTTAGGCGATGTCCTCCTTCGGGAGGACTTCTCTCTAGTTCGCGAGAGAGATTATTATGCCTACGCTTTTTACCCATAGAGCTGGGAGAAACCTTGTCTTAAGCGATGTCCTCCTTCGGGGTGACTTCTCTTCGTTCGCGAGAGAAATTATTACGCCTACGCTTTTTTCGTAGAGCTGGGAGAAAGCTTGTTTTAGGCGATGTCCTCCTTCGGGAGGACTTCTCTCTAGTTTGCGAGAGAGATTATTATGCCTACGCTTTTTACCCATAGAGCTGGGAGAAACCTTGTCTTAAGCGATGTCCTCCTTCGGGGTGACTTCTCTCTCGTTCGCGAGAGAAATTATTACGCCTACGCTTTTTTCGTAGAGCTGGGAGAAAGCTTGTTTTAGGCGATGTCCTCCTTCGGGAGGACTTCTCTCTAGTTCGCGAGAGAGATTATTATGCCTACGCTTTTTACCCATAGAGCTGGGAGAAACCTTGTCTTAAGCGATGTCCTCCTTCGGGGTGACTTCTCTCTCGTTCGCGAGAGAAATTATTACGCCTACGCTTTTTTCGTAGAGCTGGGAGAAAGCTTGTTTTAGGTGATGTCCTCCTTCGAGAGGACTTCTCTCAAGTTCGCGAGAGAGATTATTATGCCTACGCTTTTTACCCATAGAGCTGGGAGAAACCTTGTCTTAAGCGATGTCCTCCTTCGGGGTGACTTCTCTCTCGTTCGCGAGAGAAATTATTACGCCTACGCTTAGTTCGTAGAGCTGGGAGAAAGCTTGTTTTAGGCGATGTCCTCCTTCGGGAGGACTTCTCTCTAGTTCGCGAGAGAGATTATTATGCCTACGCTTTTTACCCATAGAGCTGGGAGAAACCTTGTCTTAAGCGATGTCCTCCTTCGGGGTGACTTCTCTCTCGTTCGCGAGAGAAATTATTACGCCTACGCTTTTTTCGTAGAGCTGGGAGAAAGCTTGTTTTAGGCGATGTCCTCCTTCGGGAGGACTTCTCTCTAGTTCGCGAGAGAGATTATTATGCCTACGCTTTTTACCCATAGAGCTGGGAGAAACCTTGTCTTAAGCGATGTCCTCCTTTGGGGTGACTTCTCTCTCGTTCGCGAGAGAAATTATTACGCCTACGCTTTTTTCGTAGAGCTGGGAGAAAGCTTGTTTTAGGCGATGTCCTCCTTCGGGAGTAACTTCTCTCTAGTTCGCGAGAGAGATTATTATGCCTACGCTTTTTACCCATAGAGCTGGGAGAAACCTTGTCTTAAGCGATGTCCTCCTTCGGGGTGACTTCTCTCTCGTTCGCGAGAGAAATTATTACGCCTACGCTTTTTTCGTAGAGCTGGGAGAAAGCTTGTTTTAGGCGATGTCCTCCTTCGGGAGGACTTCTCTCTAGTTCGCGAGAGAGATTATTATGCCTACGCTTTTTACCCATAGAGCTGGGAGAAACCTTGTCTTAAGCGATGTCCTCCTTGGGGTGACTTCTCTCTCGTTCGCGAGAGAAATTATTACGCCTACGCTTTTTTCGTAGAGCTGGGAGAAAGCTTGTTTTAGGCGATGTCCTCCTTCGGGAGGACTTCTCTCTAGTTCGCGAGAGAGATTATTATGCCTACGCTTTTTACCCATAGAGCTGGGAGAAACCTTGTCTTAAGCGATGTCCTCCTTCGGGGGTCTTCGCGAGAGAAATTATTACGCCTACGCTTTTTTCGTAGAGCTGGGAGAAAGCTTGTTTTAGGCGATGTCCTCCTTCGGGAGGACTTCTCTCTAGTTCGCGAGAGAGATTATTATGCCTACGCTTTTTACCCATAGAGCTGGGAGAAACCTTGTCTTAAGCGATGTCCTCCTTCGGGGTGACTTCTCTCTCGTTCGCGAGAGAAATTATTACGCCTACGCTTTTCGTAGAGCTGGGAGAAAGCTTGTTTTAGGCGATGTCCTCCTTCGGGAGGACTTCTCTCTAGTTCGCGAGAGAGATTATTATGCCTACGCTTTTTACCCATAGAGCTGGGAGAAACCTTGTCTTAAGCGATGTCCTCCTTCGGGGTGACTTCTCTCTCGTTCGCGAGAGAAATTATTACGCCTACGCTTTTTTCGTAGAGCTGGGAGAAAGCTTGTTTTAGCGATGTCCTCCTTCGGGAGGACTTCTCTCTAGTTCGCGAGAGAGATTATTATGCCTACGCTTTTTACCCATAGAGCTGGGAGAAACCTTGTCTTAAGCGATGTCCTCCTTTGGGGTGACTTCTCTCTCGTTCGCGAGAGAAATTATTACGCCTACGCTTTTCGTAGAGCTGGGAGAAAGCTTGTTTTAGGCGATGTCCTCCTTCGGGAGGACTTCTCTCTAGTTCGCGAGAGAGATTATTATGCCTACGCTTTTTACCCATAGAGCTGGGAGAAACCTTGTCTTAAGCGATGTCCTCCTTCGGGGTGACTTCTCTCTCGTTCGCGAGAGAAATTATTACGCCTACGCTTTTTTCGTAGAGCTGGGAGAAAGCTTGTTTTAGGCGATGTCCTCCTTCGGGAGGACTTCTCTCTAGTTCGCGAGAGAGATTATTATGCCTACGCTTTTTACCCATAGAGCTGGGAGAAACCTTGTCTTAAGCGATGTCCTCCTTTCGGGGTGACTTCTCTCTCGTTCGCGAGAGAAATTATTACGCCTACGCTTTTTTCGTAGAGCTGGGAGAAAGCTTGTTTTAGGCGATGTCCTCCTTCGGGAGGACTTCTCTCTAGTTCGCGAGAAGATTATTATGCCTACGCTTTTTACCCATAGAGCTGGGAGAAACCTTGTCTTAAGCGATGTCCTCCTTCGGGGTGACTTTCTCTCGTTCGCGAGAGAAATTATTACGCCTACGCTTTTTTCGTAGAGCTGGGAGAAAGCTTGTTTTAGGCGATGTCCTCCTTCGGGAGGACTTCTCTCTAGTTCGCGAGAGAGATTATTATGCCTACGCTTTTTACCCATAGAGCTGGGAGAAACCTTGTCTTAAGCGATGTCCTCCTTCGGGGGTCTTCGCGAGAGAAATTATTACGCCTACGCTTTTTTCGTAGAGCTGGGAGAAAGCTTGTTTTAGGCGATGTCCTCCTTCGGGAGGACTTCTCTCTAGTTCGCGAGAGAGATTATTATGCCTACGCTTTTTACCCATAGAGCTGGAGAGAAACCTTGTCTTAAGCGATGTCCTCCTTTGGGGTGACTTCTCTCTCGTTCGCGAGAGAAATTATTACGCCTACGCTTTTTTCGTAGAGCTGGGAGAAAGCTTGTTTTAGGCGATGTCCTCCTTCGGGAGGACTTCTCTCTAGTTCGCGAGAGAGATTATTATGCCTACGCTTTTTACCCATAGAGCTGGGAGAAACCTTGTCTTAAGCGATGTCCTCCTTCGGGGTGACTTCTCTCTCGTTCGCGAGAGAAATTATTACGCCTACGCTTTTTTCGTAGAGCTGGGAGAAAGCTTTTTTAGGCGATGTCCTCCTTCGGGAGGACTTCTCTCTAGTTCGCGAGAGAGATTATTATGCCTACGCTTTTTACCCATAGAGCTGGGAGAAACCTTGTCTTAAGCGATGTCCTCCTTCGGGGTGACTTCTCTCTCGTTCGCGAGAAATTATTACGCCTACGCTTTTTTCGTAGAGCTGGGAGAAAGCTTTTTTAGGCGATGTCCTCCTTGGGAGGACTTCTCTCTAGTTCGCGAGAGAGATTATTATGCCTACGCTTTTTACCCATAGAGCTGGGAGAAACCTTGTCTTAAGCGATGTCCTCCTTCGGGGTGACTTCTCTCTCGTTCGCGAGAGAAATTATTACGCCTACGCTTTTTTCGTAGAGCTGGGAGAAAGCTTGTTTTAGGCGATGTCCTCCTTCGGGAGGACTTCTCTCTAGTTCGCGAGAGAGATTATTATGCCTACGCTTTTTACCCATAGAGCTGGGAGAAACCTTGTCTTAAGCGATGTCCTCCTTCGGGGTGACTTCTCTCTCGTTCGCGAGAGAAATTATTACGCCTACGCTTTTTTCGTAGAGCTGGGAGAAAGCTTGTTTTAGGCGATGTCCTCCTTCGGGAGGACTTCTCTCTAGTTTGCGAGAGAGATTATTATGCCTACGCTTTTTACCCATAGAGCTGGGAGAAACCTTGTCTTAAGCGATGTCCTCCTTCGGGGTGACTTCTCTCTCGTTCGCGAGAGAAATTATTACGCCTACGCTTTTTTCGTAGAGCTGGGTGAAAGCTTTTTTTAGGCGATGTCCTCCATTGGGAGGACTTCTCTCTAGTTCGCGAGAGAGATTATTATGCCTACGCTTTTTACCCATAGAGCTGGGAGAAACCTTGTCTTAAGCGATGTCCTCCTTCGGGGTGACTTCTCTCTCGTTCGCGAGAGAAATTATTGCGCCTACGCTTTTTTCGTAGAGCTGGGAGAAAGCTTGTTTTAGGCGATGTCCTCCTTCGGGAGGACTTCTCTCTAGTTCGCGAGAGAGATTATTATGCCTACGCTTTTTACCCATAGAGCTGGGAGAAACCTTGTCTTAAGTGATGTCTTCCTTCGGGGTGACTTCTCTCTCGTTCGCGAAAGAAATTATTACGCCTACGCTTTTTTCGTAGAGCTGGGAGAAAGCTTGTTTTAGGCGATGTCCTCCTTCGGGAGGACTTCTCTCTAGTTTGCGAGAGAGATTATTATGCCTACGCTTTTTACCCATAGAGCTGGGAGAAACCTTGTCTTAAGCGATGTCCTCCTTCGGGGTGACTTCTCTCTCGTTCGCGAGAGAAATTATTACGCCTACGCTTTTTTCGTAGAGCTGGGAGAAAGCTTGTTTTAGGCGATGTCCTCCTTCGGGAGGACTTCTCTCTAGTTCGCGAGAGAGATTATTATGCCTACGCTTTTTACCCATAGAGCTGGGAGAAACCTTGTCTTAAGCGATGTCCTCCTTCGGGGTGACTTCTCTCTCGTTCGCGAGAGAAATTATTACGCCTACATTACGCCTACGCTTTTTTCGCAGAGCTGGGAGAAAGCTTGTTTTAGGCGATGTCCTCCTTCGGGAGGACTTCTCTCTAGTTCGCGAGAGAGATTATTATGCCTACGCTTTTTACCCATAGAGCTGGGAGAAACCTTGTCTTAAGCGATGTCCTCCTTCGGGGTGACTTCTCTCTCGTTCGCGAGAGAAATTATTACGCCTACGCTTTTTTCGTAGAGCTGGGAGAAAGCTTGTTTTAGGCGATGTCCTCCTTCGGGAGGACTTCTCTCTAGTTCGCGAGAGAGATTATTATGCCTACGCTTTTTACCCATAGAGCTGGGAGAAACCTTGTCTTAAGCGATGTCCTCCTTCGGGGTGACTTCTCTCTCGTTCGCGAGAGAAATTATTACGCCTACGCTTTTTTCGTAGAGCTGGGAGAAAGCTTGTTTTAGGCGATGTCCTCCTTCGGGAGGACTTCTCTCTAGTTCGCGAGAGAGATTATTATGCCTACGCTTTTTACCCATAGAGCTGGGAGAAACCTTGTCTTAAGCGATGTCCTCCTTGGGGTGACTTCTCTCTCGTTCGCGAGAGAAATTATTACGCCTACGCTTTTCGTAGAGCTGGGAGAAAGCTTGTTTTAGGCGATGTCCTCCTTCGGGAGGACTTCTCTCTAGTTCGCGAGAGAGATTATTATGCCTACGCTTTTTACCCATAGAGCTGGGAGAAACCTTGTCTTAAGCGATGTCCTCCTTCGGGGTGACTTCTCTCTCGTTCGCGAGAGAAATTATTACGCCTACGCTTTTTTCGTAGAGCTGGGAGAAAGCTTGTTTTAGGCGATGTCCTCCTTCGGGAGGACTTCTCTCTAGTTCGCGAGAGAGATTATTATGCCTACGCTTTTTACCCATAGAGCTGGGAGAAACCTTGTCTTAAGCGATGTCCTCCTTTGGGGTGACTTCTCTCTCGTTCGCGAGAGAAATTATTACGCCTACGCTTTTTTCGTAGAGCTGGGAGAAAGCTTGTTTTAGGCGATGTCCTCCTTCGGGAGGACTTCTCTCTAGTTCGCGAGAAGATTATTATGCCTACGCTTTTTACCCATAGAGCTGGGAGAAACCTTGTCTTAAGCGATGTCCTCCTTCGGGGTGACTTTCTCTCGTTCGCGAGAGAAATTATTACGCCTACGCTTTTTTCGTAGAGCTGGGAGAAAGCTTGTTTTAGGCGATGTCCTCCTTCGGGAGGACTTCTCTCTAGTTCGCGAGAGAGATTATTATGCCTACGCTTTTTACCCATAGAGCTGGGAGAAACCTTGTCTTAAGCGATGTCCTCCTTCGGGGGTCTTCGCGCGAGAAATTATTACGCCTACGCTTTTTTCGTAGAGCTGGGAGAAAGCTTGTTTTAGGCGATGTCCTCCTTCGGGAGGACTTCTCTCTAGTTCGCGAGAGAGATTATTATGCCTACGCTTTTTACCCATAGAGCTGGGAGAAACCTTGTCTTAAGCGATGTCCTCCTTCGGGGTGACTTCTCTCTCGTTCGCGAGAGAAATTATTACGCCTACGCTTTTTTCGTAGAGCTGGGAGAAAGCTTGTTTTAGGCGATGTCCTCCTTCGGGAGGACTTCTCTCTAGTTCGCGAGAGAGATTATTATGCCTACGCTTTTTACCCATAGAGCTGGGAGAAACCTTGTCTTAAGCGATGTCCTCCTTCGGGGTGACTTCTCTCTCGTTCGCGAGAGAAATTATTACGCCTACGCTTTTTTCGTAGAGCTGGGAGAAAGCTTTTTTAGGCGATGTCCTCCTTCGGGAGGACTTCTCTCTAGTTGCGAGAGAGATTATTATGCCTACGCTTTTTACCCATAGAGCTGGGAGAAACCTTGTCTTAAGCGATGTCCTCCTTCGGGGTGACTTCTCTCTCGTTCGCGAGAGAAATTATTACGCCTACGCTTTTTTCGTAGAGCTGGGAGAAAGCTTTTTTTAGGCGATGTCCTCCTTGGGAGGACTTCTCTCTAGTTCGCGAGAGAGATTATTATGCCTACGCTTTTTACCCATAGAGCTGGGAGAAACCTTGTCTTAAGCGATGTCCTCCTTCGGGGTGACTTCTCTCTCGTTCGCGAGAGAAATTATTGCGCCTACGCTTTTTTCGTAGAGCTGGGAGAAAGCTTGTTTTAGGCGATGTCCTCCTTCGGGAGGACTTCTCTCTAGTTCGCGAGAGAGATTATTATGCCTACGCTTTTTACCCATAGAGCTGGGAGAAACCTTGTCTTAAGTGATGTCCTCCTTCGGGGTGACTTCTCTCTCGTTCGCGAAAGAAATTATTACGCCTACGCTTTTTTCGTAGAGCTGGGAGAAAGCTTGTTTTAGGCGATGTCCTCCTTCGGGAGGACTTCTCTCTAGTTTGCGAGAGAGATTATTATGCCTACGCTTTTTACCCATAGAGCTGGGAGAAACCTTGTCTTAAGCGATGTCCTCCTTCGGGGTGACTTCTCTCTCGTTCGCGAGAGAAATTATTACGCCTACGCTTTTTTCGTAGAGCTGGGAGAAAGCTTGTTTTAGGCGATGTCCTCCTTCGGGAGGACTTCTCTCTAGTTCGCGAGAGAGATTATTATGCCTACGCTTTTTACCCATAGAGCTGGGAGAAACCTTGTCTTAAGCGATGTCCTCCTTCGGGGTGACTTCTCTCTCGTTCGCGAGAGAAATTATTACGCCTACGCTTTTTCGTTAGAGCTGGGAGAAAGCTTGTTTTAGGCGATGTCCTCCTTCGGGAGGACTTCTCTCTAGTTCGCGAGAGAGATTATTATGCCTACGCTTTTTACCCATAGAGCTGGGAGAAACCTTGTCTTAAGCGATGTCCTCCTTCGGGGTGACTTCTCTCTCGTTCGCGAGAGAAATTATTACGCCTACGCTTTTTTCGTAGAGCTGGGAGAAAGCTTGTTTTAGGCGATGTCCTCCTTCGGGAGGACTTCTCTCTAGTTCGCGAGAGAGATTATTATGCCTACGCTTTTTACCCATAGAGCTGGGAGAAACCTTGTCTTAAGCGATGTCCTCCTTCGGGGTGACTTCTCTCTCGTTCGCGAGAGAAATTATTACGCCTACGCTTTTTTCGTAGAGCTGGGAGAAAGCTTGTTTTAGGCGATGTCCTCCTTCGGGAGGACTTCTCTCTAGTTCGCGAGAGAGATTATTATGCCTACGCTTTTTACCCATAGAGCTGGGAGAAACCTTGTCTTAAGCGATGTCCTCCTTCGGGGTGACTTCTCTCTCGTTCGCGAGAGAAATTATTACGCCTACGCTTAGTTCGTAGAGCTGGGAGAAAGCTTGTTTTAGGCGATGTCCTCCTTCGGGAGGACTTCTCTCTAGTTCGCGAGAGAGATTATTATGCCTACGCTTTTTACCCATAGAGCTGGGAGAAACCTTGTCTTAAGCGATGTCCTCCTTCGGGGTGACTTCTCTCTCGTTCGCGAGAGAAATTATTACGCCTACGCTTTTTTCGTAGAGCTGGGAGAAAGCTTGTTTTAGGCGATGTCCTCCTTCGGGAGGACTTCTCTCTAGTTCGCGAGAGAGATTATTATGCCTACGCTTTTTACCCATAGAGCTGGGAGAAACCTTGTCTTAAGCGATGTCCTCCTTGGGGTGACTTCTCTCTCGTTCGCGAGAGAAATTATTACGCCTACGCTTTTTTCGTAGAGCTGGGAGAAAGCTTGTTTTAGGCGATGTCCTCCTTCGGGAGGACTTCTCTCTAGTTCGCGAGAGAGATTATTATGCCTACGCTTTTTACCCATAGAGCTGGGAGAAACCTTGTCTTAAGCGATGTCCTCCTTCGGGGTGACTTCTCTCTCGTTCGAGAGAAATTATTACGCCTACGCTTTTTTCGTAGAGCTGGGAGAAAGCTTGTTTTAGGCGATGTCCTCCTTCGGGAGGACTTCTCTCTAGTTCGCGAGAGAGATTATTATGCCTACGCTTTTTACCCATAGAGCTGGGAGAAACCTTGTCTTAAGCGATGTCCTCCTTGGGGTGACTTCTCTCTCGTTCGCGAGAGAAATTATTACGCCTACGCTTTTTCGTAGAGCTGGGAGAAAGCTTGTTTTAGGCGATGTCCTCCTTCGGGAGGACTTCTCTCTAGTTCGCGAGAGAGATTATTATGCCTACGCTTTTTACCCATAGAGCTGGGAGAAACCTTGTCTTAAGCGATGTCCTCCTTCGGGGTGACTTCTCTCTCGTTCGCGAGAGAAATTATTACGCCTACGCTTTTTTCATAGAGCTGGGAGAAAGCTTGTTTTAGGCGATGTCCTCCTTCGGGAGGACTTCTCTCAGTTCGCGAGAGAGATTATTATGCCTACGCTTTTTACCCATAGAGCTGGGAGAAACCTTGTCTTAAGCGATGTCCTCCTTCGGGGTGACTTCTCTCTCGTTCGCGAGAGAATTATTATTACGCCTACGCTTTTTTCGTAGAGCTGGGAGAAAGCTTGTTTTAGGCGATGTCCTCCTTCGGGAGGACTTCTCTCTAGTTCGCGAGAGAGATTATTATGCCTACGCTTTTTACCCATAGAGCTGGGAGAAACCTTGTTTTAAGCGATGTCCTCCTTCGGGGTGACTTCTCTCTCGTTCGCGTGAGAAATTATTACGCCTACGCTTTTTTCGTAGAGCTGGGAGAAAGCTTGTTTTAGGCGATGTCCTCCTTCGGGAGGACTTCTCTCTAGTTCGCGAGAGAGATTATTATGCCTACGCTTTTTACCCATAGAGCTGGGAGAAACCTTGTCTTAAGCGATGTCCTCCTTTGGGGTGACTTCTCTCTCGTTCGCGAGAGAAATTATTACGCCTACGCTTTTTTCGTAGAGCTGGGAGAAAGCTTGTTTTAGGCGATGTCCTCCTTCGGGAGGACTTCTCTCTAGTTCGCGAGAGAGATTATTATGCCTACGCTTTTTACCCATAGAGCTGGGAGAAACCTTGTCTTAAGCGATGTCCTCCTTCGGGGTGACTTCTCTCTCTCAGTTCGCGAGAGAAATTATTACGCCTACGCTTTTTTCGTAGAGCTGGGAGAAAGCTTGTTTTAGGCGATGTCCTCCTTCGGGAGGACTTCTCTCTAGTTCGCGAGAGAGATTATTATGCCTACGCTTTTTACCCATAGAGCTGGGAGAAACCTTGTCTTAAGCGATGTCCTCCTTCGGGGTGACTTCTCTCTCGTTCGCGAGAGAAATTATTACGCCTACGCTTTTTTCGTAGAGCTGGGAGAAAGCTTGTTTTAGGCGATGTCCTCCTTCGGGAGGACTTCTCTCTAGTTCGCGAGAGAGATTATTATGCCTACGCTTTTTACCCATAGAGCTGGGAGAAACCTTGTCTTAAGCGATGTCCTCCTTCGGGGTGACTTCTCTCGTTCGCGAGAGAAATTATTACGCCTACGCTTTTTCGTAGAGCTGGGAGAAAGCTTGTTTTAGGCGATGTCCTCCTTCGGGAGGACTTCTCTCTAGTTCGCGAGAGAGATTATTATGCCTACGCTTTTTACCCATAGAGCTGGGAGAAACCTTGTCTTAAGCGATGTCCTCCTTCGGGGTGACTTCTCTCTCGTTCGCGAGAGAAATTATTACGCCTACGCTTTTTTCGTAGAGCTGGGAGAAAGCTTGTTTTAGGCGATGTCCTCCTTCGGGAGGACTTCTCTCTAGTTCGCGAGAGAGATTATTATGCCTACGCTTTTTACCCATAGAGCTGGGAGAAACCTTGTCTTAAGCGATGTCCTCCTTCGGGGTGACTTCTCTCTCGTTCGCGAGAGAAATTATTACGCCTACGCTTTTTTCGTAGAGCTGGGAGAAAGCTTGTTTTAGGCGATGTCCTCCTTCGAGAGGACTTCTCTCTAGTTCGCGAGAGAGATTATTATGCCTACGCTTTTTACCCATAGAGCTGGGAGAAACCTTGTCTTAAGCGATGTCCTCCTTCGGGGTGACTTCTCTCTCGTTCGCGAGAGAAATTATTACGCCTACGCTTTTTCGTAGAGCTGGGAGAAAGCTTGTTTTAGGCGATGTCCTCCTTCGGGAGGACTTCTCTCTAGTTCGCGAGAGAGATTATTATGCCTACGCTTTTTACCCATAGAGCTGGGAGAAACCTTGTCTTAAGCGATGTCCTCCTTCGGGGTGACTTCTCTCTCGTTCGCGAGAGAAATTATTACGCCTACGCTTTTTTCGTAGAGCTGGGAGAAAGCTTGTTTTAGGCGATGTCCTCCTTCGGGAGGACTTCTCTCTAGTTCGCGAGAGAGATTATTATGCCTACGCTTTTTACCCATAGAGCTGGGAGAAACCTTGTCTTAAGCGATGTCCTCCTTTGGGGTGACTTCTCTCTCGTTCGCGAGAGAAATTATTACGCCTACGCTTTTTTCGTAGAGCTGGGAGAAAGCTTGTTTTAGGCGATGTCCTCCTTCGGGAGGACTTCTCTCTAGTTCGCGAGAAAGATTATTATGCCTACGCTTTTTTCCCATAGAGCTGGGAGAAACCTTGTCTTAAGCGATGTCCTCCTTCGGGGTGACTTCTCTCTCGTTCGCGAGAGAAATTATTACGCCTACGCTTTTTTCGTAGAGCTGGGAGAAAGCTTGTTTTAGGCGATGTCCTCCTTCGGGAGTACTTCTCTCTAGTTCGCGAGAGAGATTATTATGCCTACGCTTTTTACCCATAGAGCTGGGAGAAACCTTGTCTTAAGCGATGTCCTCCTTCGGGGTCTTCGCGTGAGAAATTATTACGCCTCGCTTTTTTCGTAGAGCTGGGAGAAAGCTTGTTTTAGGTGATGTCCTCCTTCGAGAGGACTTCTCTCTAGTTCGCGAGAGAGATTATTATGCCTACGCTTTTTACCCATAGAGCTGGGAGAAACCTTGTCTTAAGCGATGTCCTCCTTGGGGTGACTTCTCTCTCGTTCGCGAGAGAAATTATTACGCCTACGCTTTTTTCGTAGAGCTGGGAGAAAGCTTGTTTTAGGCGATGTCCTCCTTCGGGAGGACTTCTCTCTAGTTTGCGAGAGAGATTATTATGCCTACGCTTTTTACCCATAGAGCTGGGAGAAACCTTGTCTTAAGCGATGTCCTCCTTCGGGGTGACTTCTCTCTAGTTCGCGAGAGAAATTATTACGCCTACGCTTTTTTCGTAGAGCTGGGAGAAAGCTTGTTTTAGGCGATGTCCTCCTTGGGAGGACTTCTCTCTAGTTCGCGAGAGAAGATTATTATGCCTACGCTTTTTTACCCATAGAGCTGGGAGAAACCTTGTCTTAAGCGATGTCCTCCTTCGGGGTGACTTCTCTCTCGTTCGCGAGAAAATTATTACGCCTACGCTTTTTTCGTAGAGCTGGGAGAAAGCTTGTTTTAGGCGATGTCCTCCTTCGGGAGGACTTCTCTCTAGTTCGCGAGAGAGATTATTATGCCTACGCTTTTTACCCATAGAGCTGGGAGAAACCTTGTCTTAAGCGATGTCCTCCTTCGGGGTGACTTCTCTCTAGTTCGCGAGAGAATTATTACGCCTACGCTTTTTTCGTAGAGCTGGGAGAAAGCTTGTTTTAGGCGATGTCCTCCTTCGGAGGTCTTCGCGTGAGAAATTATTACGCCTTCGCTTTTTTCGTAGAGCTGGGAGAAAGCTTGTTTTAGGTGATGTCCTCCTTCGAGAGGACTTCTCTCTAGTTCGCGAGAGAGATTATTATGCCTACGCTTTTTACCCATAGAGCTGGGAGAAACCTTGTCTTAAGCGATGTCCTCCTTCAGGGTGACTTCTCTCTCGTTCGCGAGAGAAATTATTACGCCTACGCTTTTTTCGTAGAGCTGGGAGAAAGCTTGTTTTAGGCAATGTCCTCCTTCGGGAGGACTTCTCTCCAGTTTGCGAGAGAGATTATTATGCCTACGCTTTTTACCCATAGAGCTGGGAGAAGCCTTGTCTTAAGCGATGTCCTCCTTCGGGGTGACTTCTCTCTCGTTCGCGAGAGAAATTATTACGCCTCCGGAGAGAAATGATTACGCCTACGCTTTTTTCGTAGAGCTGGGTGAAAGCTTGTTTTAGGCGATGTCCTCCATTGGGAGGACTTCTCTCTAGTTCGCGAGAGAGATTATTATGCCTATGCTTTTTACCCATAGAGCTGGGAGAAACCTTGTCTTAAGCGATGTCCTCCTTTGGGGTGACTTCTCTCTCGTTCGCGAGAGAAATTATTACGCCTACGGAGAGAAACTATTACGCCTACGCTTTTTTCGTAGAGCTGTGAGAAAGCTTGTTTTAGGCGATGTCCTCCTTCGGGAGGACTTCTCTCTAGTTCGCGAGAGAGATTATTATGCCTACGCTTTTTACCCATAGAGCTGGGAGAAACCTTGTCTTAAGCGATGTCCTCCTTCGGGGTGACTTCTCTCTCGTTCGCGAGAGAAATTATTACGCCTACGCTTTTTTCGTAGAGCTGGGAGAAAGCTTGTTTTAGGCGATGTCCTCCTTCGGGAGGACTTCTCTCTAGTTTGCGAGAGAGATTATTATGCCTACGCTTTTTACCCATAGAGCTGGGAGAAACCTTGTCTTAAGCGATGTCCTCCTTCGGGGTGACTTCTCTCTCGTTCGCGAGAGAAATTATTACGCCTACGCTTTTTTCGTAGAGCTGGGAGAAAGCTTGTTTTAGGCGATGTCCTCCTTCGGGGGGACTTCTCTCTAGTTCGCGAGAGAGATTATTATGCCTACGCTTTTTACCCATAGAGCTGGGAGAAACCTTGTCTTAAGCGATGTCCTCCTTTGGGGTGACTTCTCTCTCGTTCGCGAGAGAAATTATTACGCCTACGCTTTTTTCGTAGAGCTGGGAGAAAGCTTGTTTTAGGCGATGTCCTCCTTCGAGAGGACTTCTCTCTAGTTCGCGAGAGAGATTATTATGCCTGCGCTTTTTACCCATAGAGCTGGGAGAAACCTTGTCTTAAGCGATGTCCTCCTTCGGGGTGACTTCTCTCTCGTTCGCGAGAGAAATTATTACGCCTACGCTTAGTTCGTAGAGCTGCGAGAAAGCTTGTTTTAGGCGATGTCCTCCTTCGGGAGGACTTCTCTCTAGTTCGCGAGAGAGATTATTATGCCTACGCTTTTTACCCATAGAGCTGGGAGAAACCTTGTCTTAAGCGATGTCCTCCTTTGGGGTGACTTCTCTCTAGTTTGCGAGAGAGATTATTATGCCTACGCTTTTTACCCATAGAGCTGGGAGAAACCTTGTCTTAAGCGATGTCCTCCTTCGGGGTGACTTCTCTCTCGTTCGCGAGAGAAATTATTACGCCTACGCTTTTTTCGTAGAGCTGGGAGAAAGCTTGTTTTAGGCGATGTCCTCCTTCGGGAGGACTTCTCTCTAGTTTGCGAGAGAGATTATTATGCCTACGCTTTTTACCCATAGAGCTGGGAGAAACCTTGTCTTAAGCGATGTCCTCCTTCGGGGTGACTTCTCTCTCGTTCGCGAGAGAAATTATTACGCCTACGCTTTTTTCGTAGAGCTGGGAGAAAGCTTGTTTTAGGCGATGTCCTCCTTCGGGGGGACTTCTCTCTAGTTCGCGAGAGAGATTATTATGCCTACGCTTTTTACCCATAGAGCTGGGAGAAACCTTGTCTTAAGCGATGTCCTCCTTTGGGGTGACTTCTCTCTCGTTCGCGAGAGAAATTATTACGCCTACGCTTTTTTCGTAGAGCTGGGAGAAAGCTTGTTTTAGGCGATGTCCTCCTTCGAGAGGACTTCTCTCTAGTTCGCGAGAGAGATTATTATGCCTGCGCTTTTTACCCATAGAGCTGGGAGAAACCTTGTCTTAAGCGATGTCCTCCTTCGGGGTGACTTCTCTCTCGTTCGCGAGAGAAATTATTACGCCTACGCTTAGTTCGTAGAGCTGCGAGAAAGCTTGTTTTAGGCGATGTCCTCCTTCGGGAGGACTTCTCTCTAGTTCGCGAGAGAGATTATTATGCCTACGCTTTTTACCCATAGAGCTGGGAGAAACCTTGTCTTAAGCGATGTCCTCCTTTGGGGTGACTTCTCTCTAGTTTGCGAGAGAGATTATTATGCCTACGCTTTTTACCCATAGAGCTGGGAGAAACCTTGTCTTAAGCGATGTCCTCCTTCGGGGTGACTTCTCTCTCGTTCGCGAGAGAAATTATTACGCCTACGCTTTTTTCGTAGAGCTGGGAGAAAGCTTGTTTTAGGCGATGTCCTCCTTCGGGAGGACTTCTCTCTAGTTTGCGAGAGAGATTATTATGCCTACGCTTTTTACCCATAGAGCTGGGAGAAACCTTGTCTTAAGCGATGTCCTCCTTCGGGGTGACTTCTCTCTCGTTCGCGAGAGAAATTATTACGCCTACGCTTTTTTCGTAGAGCTGGGAGAAAGCTTGTTTTAGGCGATGTCCTCCTTCGGGGGGACTTCTCTCTAGTTCGCGAGAGAGATTATTATGCCTACGCTTTTTACCCATAGAGCTGGGAGAAACCTTGTCTTAAGCGATGTCCTCCTTTGGGGTGACTTCTCTCTCGTTCGCGAGAGAAATTATTACGCCTATGCTTTTTTCGTAGAGCTGGGAGAAAGCTTGTTTTAGGCGATGTCCTCCTTCGAGAGGACTTCTCTCTAGTTCGCGAGAGAGATTATTATGCCTGCGCTTTTTACCCATAGAGCTGGGAGAAACCTTGTCTTAAGCGATGTCCTCCTTCGGGGTGACTTCTCTCTCGTTCGCGAGAGAAATTATTACGCCTACGCTTAGTTCGTAGAGCTGCGAGAAAGCTTGTTTTAGGCGATGTCCTCCTTCGGGAGGACTTCTCTCTAGTTCGCGAGAGAGATTATTATGCCTACGCTTTTTACCCATAGAGCTGGGAGAAACCTTGTCTTAAGCGATGTCCTCCTTTGGGGGTGACGAGAAATTATTACGCCTACGCTTGTTTCGTAGAGCTGGGAGAAAGCTTGTTTTAGGCGATGTCCTCCTTCGGGAGGACTTCTCTCTATTTCGCGAGAGAGATTATTATGCCTACGCTTTTTACCCATAGAGCTGGGAGAAACCTTGTCTTAAGCGATGTCCTCCTTCGGGTGACTTCTCTCTCGTTCGCGAGAGAAATTATTACGCCTACGTTTTTTTCGTAGGGCTGGGAGAAAGCTTGTTTTAGGCGATGTCCTCCTTCGGGAGGACTTCTCTCTAGTTCCCGAGAGAGATTATTATGCCTACGCTTTTTACCCATAGAGCTGGGAGAAACCTTGTCTTAAGCGATGTCCTCCTTCGGGGTGACTTCTCTCTCGTTCGCGAGAGAGATTATTACGCCTAAGCTTTTTTCTCTTAAAGCTGGGAGAAAGCATGTCTTAAACAATGACTTCCTTCGGGAGAACTTTACTTTCGTTCGCGAGAGAAATCTTATGTTCAGCTTTTGTGTTAGAGCTGCGGATCGTCGGTCAGGCATTGAGTCTGTTTCCATCGTCGAGGAGTTTGCTGATCCACCAGGTGCGGTGGCAGAGCTTTCTTCGAAGCAGGTTTCCCCTTCGGGGGAACATGTCTCACGTTCTCGAGAGAAGACCGCCTTTGGGCATTAGTTGTCCCCCTTACACTTATGGGTTCTCCTCCAAGGGTGAAGCGAGAGTCTTGTCTTAGACAACGTTCACCTGCGAGAAAACAAGCCTCCCCAGCGGCGGAGGTATCTTTAGAGCGGTATTAGTCTCCCCCTCAGGCGGAGTCTGCTCAGCGTTCCTCTCTGGAGGATCGTAGGGTGGAAGGGGTGGTGACCCCTCTCCATCCTGGACGTTCTCCTAGTGCTGTGAGTAGACATCTTTTTTTAACCAGCTGGTTCTCCTTGCGGGGATCATGAGCCTTCGGGCTCTCATCCCCCCAGATGCTGAAGCCTTGATGAGGATGGCGGGCTTAGGGACTTGCAGTTGGGCTCTAATGAACAATGGGAACTACTTCCCCACTGGACCTCGGTGCCCAACTGTTGATCCAACTAAATTAGTCAGCACTTTCTCTCCGTTCTTTTGATTACTTCTTATTTTCTCCCATCTCTTCCTCTTGGGCATGAACTTGTTGACGACTTTAGCTTGTACGACTTAGGTTTTGACTGCTGCTTTGGATTTGGCGCAGGGTGGGATGGATGTCATACCATCTCAACCTGTACAAATTTAGACGCCATCACCCTCTGGCAGACCCCATTGGGTGCAAACTAAGTCTGTTAAGAGTCGGGCTCCAATGATCCGGTTTTAAGTCGCCCATATTTGCGGGTAATGGGTGACGCTAGGCATTGGAGTCGTCGGTGGGAGGGGCTAACAACCCCCACTGACCAGTGTACGCCCACCTTAAGAGAAGCAGCCCATCTCTAATAGAGGACTGGTCCCCGCTGAAGCCTCTTCTCGTGTTGGGCCACATGGGATAGGAGGACTGAAATCCTCCGATAAGAGGTGGATAACCCGGCTTGCTTCTACTCCAAAAACTAACCCCTCTGTTGACGACCCGGAAACTCTAAAGGACCATGCTACTTATGTTCAAAAACAAAGTAATTTGGGTGACATGGAGAATTTGCGAATCCTTCATGTCACTCGGATCCCCATTGAAACCAATTACGATGTTCTGTATAAATTATTTCAATGTTATGGTCACATCAGGGAAATTAGAATGAGGCTTGAAGGTGACAAATGGGATTCATGGATATCATTTGATAACCATGATGAAGCATTCAAAGCTATCAATGATATCATAAATATTAAAATCAGTAATTTGAATTTCAAGGGTGCTCTTTGCGATCGGGTACCTAAGAATCTGGATGTATATAGGCCTGCAGATTGGATTGATAAAAGTATAGAGGTAGTTGTACCTTCCCAGAGAAAGCCAAAACCACCAAAGTGGCTTGTTGCTCAATCAAAAGGGAGTACTGGAAATTATTTCAAAATATGTAAATTTCTTCAAAAGAAAGTAGGTACTATCGCACCAGGAGATATATCTCGGTTTGGAAAGAACAGTTTCCTAATAAGGGCTAAATCAGAAACTCAATCGGTTATACTTTCCAATTTAAATACAGATAACGAAGACATAAAGCTGGATGTGAAACCCCATCTAAACTTCAGTTATGGAAGGGGAGTAGTTTTTAATAGAGACTTATATGAATTCACAGAAGAGGAGATATTGGCCATGTGTCCTTTAACTGTGTGGAAAGTGCATAAAGTCCCTGGAACGTCAATGATTATCCTGACTATCCAGGATGCTGATGTGCCTTTCCACGTTTACATAGTGAATGAACGAAATAAAGTGCGAACTTTTAAGCAGAAGCCGCTGCAATGTTTTAATTGCTTTAGATATGGGCATCCATCTAAAGTATGTAAGAATGATAAAATGTGTAGTACATGCTCTAATGTTTACCATGGAGACTGTACACTAGAGGCCAATTGTATAAACTGCAATTTGAATCACAAATCTACGGATAGGAACTGCCAGCAATATAAATTGGAAGAGGCTGCTCTCAATAAATCCAGTATTAAACACATAAGTGTGGGGCATGCCAAGAGACTATTGAGTAAATCAGCAAGTTATGCAAAAGTATTGAAATCGGGAGAAAAAATGAGGCAGGAGACATCCAACCCACCTAATACTGCCTCTATTCCCCAGAAAAGAAATTTGCCATCTTCTGATAGAATTCTAGAGGATAAGGCAAGAATATCACGTAAGACCTTTCTCACCTCTAGTAAACCTTTGTCCCCCACTACAAAGGATAATACTAACCTCTCTCAGGCTATATCTTTGCCTGATTTGATGGAGGTTCCACATGAAACAGAATTATCAGGTGCGCCTGTAGTGGGGAAAACATCAAAACCTAATAAATCACCACCTGTCAATAGGAAAAGAGAGAGACCTCCATCTCTCTCACCCCCATCCATTAAAAACACCAAAGTTATGACATCAAATAGATATGATGTTTTGCCTGTTGATATTTCAGATCAACAGGAAAACTTCTTGAATCAATCAAAAATTCAAGTGGAGGTCCACCATCCCCCACAAGAATTAGGTAACAACAACACTGAAAAGGCTAATATAAAACCTAATTTATCAAGACCCAAACTTAAAAAGCCTACAGAAAATATTGTCAAATCAAAAACTGTCAATGGGAAGACCTCATCAAAGATGTCTTCCAGAAAATAATACATAGTTTTTTCATCCATTTTGCAATGGAATTGTCAGGGTTTGAGGGCCAAATATGAAGAACTTAAGCTCTTAATTCACGAGCATTCCCCCATAATTGTATGTCTCCAGGAGAGCAAGCTTGATGCTAATACCCCTTGTCCTCGCGAATATATTAGTTATAGGACACCTTATGATCACGGAGTAGGGAGCCATGGCGGAAGTCTCATGTACATTCGTCGAGATGTTCCCCAAATACCTATATCTATACGTATAACCCTGCAGGCAGTTGTTGTACAAATTGATATAGTGAGAAAATA
The DNA here is from genome assembly GCF_036898095.1 of Palaemon carinicauda. NCBI lineage: Eukaryota > Metazoa > Arthropoda > Malacostraca > Decapoda > Palaemonidae > Palaemon > Palaemon carinicauda. The sequence goes on along the minus strand of NC_090751.1, from coordinate 90,962,239 downwards.
TACAATATGCTCTCTGTACTTACCTCCAAATGATAATATTTTATTTGATGATTTAGCAGAGGTCATTCAACAACTCCCTCAACCTTTTCTCTTACTGGGAGATATGAATGGTAGACATCCTTTATGGGGTGATGTTTTATCCAACACAAGGGGCAATATTATCTCATCAATTGTGGAGAATGAGGATGTGGGACTCCTTAATACAGGCGAGCCCACACACTTCCATGTTCAGACAGGTACTTTGTCATGCATTGACCTTTCAATTGCAAGCTCTAACTGCCTTCTTGATTTTGATTGGAGGACATTAGATGATTGGCATACTAGTGATCATGCACCAATCATTATGAACACCAATAAGGGTCCGCCTTTGCAAAGATCGCCACGTTGAAATCTAGACAAGGCAGACTGGGTTAAATTTTCTGAGCTAAGTGAAATCGAAGGGAGAGCAGAAGTTTGAAAGTGTTGATGATGCCATAGACCTACGGAATGGAACTCTTCATACAGCAGGAGTATATTTAATTCCCAAAACAACAGGGTTATTCAAACGACGACCAGTCCCGTGGTGGTCTTCAGAACTAACTGCACTCCACAGAGCCACAAGAAGATCTCTTAACACGATTGCGTAGACGCAGAACTGATGAGAATTTAATTATGTACAAGAAATGTAGAGCACAGTTCCGTCGTGCCATGAAAGAAGTAAGGCGCCAGTCATGGATGTCTTTTGTTTCCTCCATTAACAGTAGAACACCACCATCTTCTGTGTGGAGGAAAGTAAAAAAGATAGCTGGCCAATTCACCCCCAACCCACCACCAGTGTTGAGGGTGAATGGGCAGTATGTAACTGAAGCAAATGAAGTTAGCAATGCCCTGGCTAATCATTTTTCAAATATATCCAGCAAGTGTAAAGGAACCCCTGGTCACCAGTATAGGAGCACTGAAGAAAAGAAAATTTTAAATTTTGCAACAAGAAGGGAAGAGTCGTATAATTCTCCTTTCACTGAAAGAGAATTTGATTCCGCACTTGCTCATTGCAAAGATACAGCCCCTGGACCCGATGGAATTCCATATGCAATGATTAAACATGTACATTTTAATACAAAGCTATTTATTTTAAGCATTATTGATAGAATATGGCATGATCATAGTTACCCAAGTGTTTGGGAACTAGCCATTATTTTATCCTTTTTAAAACCCGGTAAAGACAAGTTTTTAGCAGCAAACTATCGTCCTATTGCATTGACATCTTGTTTATGTAAAATCATGGAGAAGATGGTCAATACAAGGCTGATATGGTACCTTGAAAAATTAGGTATTTTATCACCGATTCAATGTGGATTCCGAAAAATGCACTCAACGACAGATGTGTTGATACGACTTGAGTCTTCTATTTGTGAAGCCTTTGCTTCCAAACAGCACCATGTTACAGTATTTTTTGACCTTGAAAAGGCATATGATACCACATGGAGATATGATATTCTTAAAACCATTCATGAATTGGGATTGAGAGGAGAGCTGCCACTATTTATTCAGGCATTTCTTTCACGTAGAGTTTTTCAAGTGAGAGCGGGGGAAACTATCAGAGAGTAAGTGCCAGGAAGCAGGAGTTCCTCAGGGTAGTGTGCTGAGTGTAACCCTTTTTGCACTAGCAATTAATGGGATATCCTCAGCCATTCCCCAGGATGTTCTCTCAACATTATTTGTGGATGATCTCTCAATATCATTTGCTGGCACTAGAATGGCAATGGTTGAGAGAAAAATCCAACTCTATTGATAGAATTATCCAGTGGGCTGACATGTATGGATTTAAGTTCTCGACAAGTAAAACTACCAATGTACTCCGGGGAGTACATCCAGACCCGGATAGATACATTAAAGGTCAACGGATACCATGTGCAAGAGAAGCTAAATTTTTAGGTTTGATATTTGATTGTAGGCTTACATGGGTTTCTCACCTAAAAGCATTAAAAGCTAAATGTGTTGAAGCTCTGAATATCTTAAAAGTATTGTCCCATACATCATGGGGGGCAGGCCGCAATACTATTTTAAAATTATACAAGGCCTTGATTTTTTCCAAAATTAGTTATGGTTGTGAGGTATATTCTTCAGCCACCCCAAGCCGGTTAAAAATATTAGACTCGATACATCATGCAGGTATTAGATTGTCTACTGGAGCTTTTAAAACGTCGCCTATCCCAAGTCTCCTTGTTGATGCTGGAGAGTTACCTCTAGACCTTTACCGAATATCTTCCATTCTTCGGTATTGGTTTAGATTGCAAAGACTCCCTAACTCTCTAGCCTTTCAGACTGCAAGCCTTGTAAGACACGCATCATACTTTGAGTTGCACCCAAAATCTCCTCAACCTTATGGCTTTCGGGTGAAACGATTATTAAATAGTCTGGATATAATTAGAAATAAGGTACTTCCATTCAAGGTATCATCAACGCCTCCATGGAAGTTACCAGAGATATCTTTTTGTAAATATTTTATTGGAGATAAGAAGAATATGTCAGACCTAGAAGCCAGGTCTCTTTTTAATGAACATGTTAAAGAACATAGAGTATCAACTTTTATCCATACTGATGGCTCCAAATCTGATGTTGGCGTTGGATTTGGAGTACATAGTAATGGTTTTAATTGTAGAGGTGCACTTCCTCTGACCGCTTCCATATTTACTGCCGAACTGTATGGCATATTAACCGCTATTGAGAAAATAGCGTTGGAGAAGGAGGGTAATTTTACAATTTTTAGTGATGCAAGGAGTGTCCTTCAAGCTATGGATGTTTTTAATTCTAATAACCCTCTAGTTTTAAAGATTTTAGAATGGCTCTTCATTATTGGACGGAGAGGTATAACAGTTCAATTTTGTTGGGTTCCAGCACATGTAGGTGTGCCCGGGAATGAGAAGGCAGATTCACTGGCTAAGGAGGCTGCATCCGAGTTGCTGCCAAGAAGGTATCCCATTCCCTGTAATGATTTCTTACCTGACATCAAGAAATTGGTTTGCAATAAATGGCAACAGCAATGGGATAGTCAAGATGGCAATAAAATGCGAGAGATAACAAATGACATATCTCCTTGGAGGTATAATATGATGCCCCGAAAATGGGAGACGTCTCTTTGTCGCCTCCGTATTGGTCACACTCGGTTGACACACGAGTTTCTGCTAAAGGGCCAACACCAGCCGTATTGTGACGACTGTTTAGTACCTCTAACAGTAAGGCATTTGTTGACCGAATGCCCCAATTATAACAACTTAAGGAATAGATATTTGTTTGAGGCTCGAGGTGAGGGTGGCAGGTTCATCCTTGCCAAGATTCTTGGAAATGATGTGTCCTGCCATGCAAGTGGCATTTTTAGATTTATTTCAGAAGCAGGTCTTCTGAAAAATATTCAACTTTTATGACATTCAACTTTTATGATTTTAATTGAATACTCTTTAATTTTTTATTTTATTTTATTATTTATTTTTGTATACATTAATTAAATGTTACCAGCGTCAATGACCTCAGATGTCAGGATGCCTGAAACATCAATCAATCAGGCTCTCATCATGTTGATTCTGCGGGTTCTCATGACCTTAGGAATCCTTCGGGCCTCCGTCGCGCTGGACTTTAGAATTCACACAACTTGGAACCTTTGGGTTTCAGTTGTGTTGAGCCTTTGGGCTCTTGTAACGATGGTTACGCTGATCCTTCGGGCTCTCATACCATCGGTCACGCTGACTCTTCGGTGTCTCATGACAAGGAAACTTCGGTTTCCCGTTGCGCTACCCCTTCGGGGTATTGCAACACAGGTTATGCTAAACCTTCGGGCTTTCATGCCTTTAGTCACGCTGACACTTTGGTGTCTCGTTACAGGGAAACTTAGGTTTCCCGTTGCTCTGACCCTTTAGGGTCTTGCAACACAGAACACGCTGAACCTTCGGGGTCACGTGACCCTCGTCATCAAGAGTCTTACTCTTGTGACAGAGAGTTTCGGACGCTCGTTACTGGGAGTTCTCTCCTTATCGCGCGACCTCTAAGGGTTCACGTGATCACGCTGAGCCTTTTGGTTCTTGCAAAACAAGTCACTAAGAGTTTTACGCGCGTGCGCGTGACCACACCTACACGCGCACGATCAACTCTCCAAGCGTAAAAGTCATCAAGAGTGTTACTCTAATGACAGAGAGTCGCGCACGCTATCAGCACTACGAGCGTCGCGCAAAGTGTTCGTGCACACGTGACCATCTCGGTGCACGCGACCAAGTCTACGAGCGTTACCATCGTCATCAAGAGTTTTATTCTTATGACAGAGAATCTTTCGACGAAGTGTTCCAACGTCATCAAGAGTTTCACTTTTACAGTATGACAAAGTTTTCGGACTCTCGTCGCGTGTGTGCAATTAACGCTACGCACACAACCATCGTCATCAAAAGCTTTACTCTTATGACAAAGTATTTGGACTCTCGTTGCGCGATTGAACAACTCGCGAGCGACCATCATCATCAAGAGTTGTGCTCTTATGACAGAGTCTTCCGACTCTTGTTGCGCGCGTGACCATTGTCATCAAGAGTTTTACTCTTATGACAGTTTTCGGACTCTCGTCACGCGCGCGATTAGTGCTACGAGCGCGACCAACTCTATGCGCGCAACCATCGTTGCTGTGGCCTGATTGGTAACGTGTCTGCCTAGTGTTTGCCAGTCAGGGGTTCAAGTCCCGCTCAGACTCATTAGTGCCATTAGTGTCTGCAACCTTACCATCCTTGTGAGCTAAGGTTGGGGGTTTTGGAGAGCCTATAGGTCTATCTGCTGAGTCATCAGCAGCCACTGCCTGGCCCTCCCTGGTCCTAGCTAGGGTGAAGAGGAGGCTTGGGCGCTGATCATATAATATATGGTCAGTCTCTAGGGCATTGTCCTGATTTCTAGGGCAGTGTCACTGTCCCTTGCCTCTGCCATTCATGAGCGACCTTTAAACCTTTAAGAGTTTTATTCTTATGACAGAGAGTACTCAGACTCGTCGCGCGGAGAGTTCATGCGCACGCGATCAACGCTCATATTGAACCCTCAGGCTCGCGCAGCCCACTTTCTGTTTTCCATTGCCTCAGAGACAGCAGTCGCCCACGCGACAACGCCTAGAACCTATCTCTAAGGGTAGGCCTGTGCCGCTGTTGCCTGCCGGGAAGCCTCCCACAGGTAAAAGGGTTCAGAAACCTGCCGAGGTTCCTAAACCCTGAGGGATGCCTACTGCCTAGGGGCTTCAGTCTCCCCACAGGTAACTATTAACATAGCTCCTTTGGGTTCTGATCATGCTTCTGGTCTCGTGGCCTGAGGGTCGCGTGAAATAGATTCACAATCCCTTAGGGTCGTGAGAAAGGAATTCACGAAATAAATTCAGCACCCGTAGGTTCTCATCGCGCCGAATCTCTCGGTTCCCGCGATCCAGAGGTTTTACTGAAAACTCTATGGTCGACCCCCCCCCACTTCTACGGGATGGGTCTTCCAAAAGCGTGACATGTTACGTCTCTACACTCCCAGCTGATTACTATATCAACTAGGCTGGTCTCGCCAGCACCGATCCTTTCGTTTTCGAGCGAACCACCGTCATCTTCCCTCCACCCTCCAACTTCGAGTAGTTTGGTTAGCAGGCGGCTCGTGATCATTTCTCGTCATCGAGAAACCCTTAACTGCCGGGACGGAAACTAGCGGGGAATAAAAAATTCTTTACGTTTCAGTTCATTTCCCGTGGTAGGCCTTACCTGAATTAGACGGTAGTTTTCTCGCTAGCGAGAAAGCGTTCGATTGCAACTCCTTCGGGTAAGCATTCGATGGCAATCTATGTCTGATCTTGTTGAAGCAAAACCCCACATACGAGACTTCACGCTTTTCGGGAGACTCATTTCTGAGAAGTTTTACAGAACTTCAAGGGTACTGTTAAAAACTTTTTTAAATACCGTAAGCCTACCCAGAGCATGCGCTCTATCCAAGACAAAACCGTGAGGTTTTTGTCATAAACTCGGGTTCTACCGTTTGATTGAGTCAGCTTCTCCCGTCACTGTACCTCGGGTACAACGACTTACCATTTTACACGATAGGCTTCTGAGACTTTTTATTCTACCCTTACAGGGTTATTGTCTCAAACAATTAATCCCGAAGGAGCAGTGTTAGCTTACATTTTAGAATGATAGTAACAGCGTGGGCAGATTTTAATTACTGTACGTTTACGAACGCTTCAAACCCTGCCCACGGGGAACCAGACATCCCTGTCTGTGTATGAACACTGGCTATCTCCTCCCTTAAAGAGGAGGGGCAAACCAAAGGAAAAATTATTACTTTTATAACTGTATATTTTGTTTGAGAACATGTGCGCTCTCATTCAAAAAATTACTACAGCTAGTCACCGATCAAAAATTCCTTGGGCAATAATGGTGCGATTTGTCGCACATACAGTACATTATTCCCGCGTTCGAATTCGTTGCAAATGTTTCTTGGAGGCAGAGATTACACATGTGCTAGCGCAGATGGGCCAGTACATATGCGTGCAAGCGATCTTTCTGCCAATAAGGGCTATGTACATATTGTAATTAGAATTCCGTTCTATTAAGTTGTATAGCTATATCCCTTACTGAAACCAGGTTATTCAGTACATTACTTGGCTACTTAACTGTAACCAGACATATGGCATTTACGTTCTGCTTTCGTTTAGGCACTTTTTCCTTTCTATTGATCGGAAGTCTTAGTCTCCTACAATGACTCTGACCAGAAACTTCGCATAAGCATATTTGTTCCCTAGTAGGGAACATTAAATACAAATGCTAGTTTACCGATCGGAGATGGAGAAGTACAAACGTTTTTGTCCTAAGAAGGAGGAATCTCCGTTACGAACGTTTTCAAGGCACTCCAACTGAGTTCCGGACACGACTTTAAGTTGAGCTACGCACGTATGCTTGTCATGATCATACTTCGGTGTTACTACTCCCTAGTAGACTTAGGCATATTACCCATCCCACAATAGATTGAAGACACGTCTCAATCTCCTCTTGGGGTTGGTTGGATTTTTTTGATAATTACAGTCCAGTCTCCTGTCCGGAAGGCGATCTCTATGGAGATTCGCTCTTATAACTTAAGCTCTACTGAGTAACTGGTTTACCATTTGGTATCAGTCTTATTCGACCACAAACACTAGATTGGTGGCAGTTGGAGGGACGACAGGCCCTTCCCCTTCATTGCAAGACGTGCGAACAGTTGCACGTCTCCACATCACCTGAAGATATGTTTATTGCTATGCAATCCCCCCCCCCTCTGTACGAACCACACGGAAGGGGGTTGGCAAACAAGAGCCTCTGCAAAGAGGCCTATCTTCTTGTCTCCCCTCTGGATCTGATGCTCACTTTAATACATCAAAAGGGGGGTGTTGAAGGGTTGGCATATGCCACACCATTCCATCCTCGTCCGTTGGCCCGATTCAGAAAGGTACCAGCATTGACCTCTCTTAGAGAACCATCTAGCAGTAGTAATCCTCAGATGGACAGAGGACAGCTAGGTGCCCCCATCCGCTTGCATCATTACTGGTACAGGAATGTGCTTACAGATAATCTGAACAGGACCACTCAGATAGTGGGTTTCTAGTGTCTTTGAATCATCTTATATCCAACAAAGTCTAATATTTGTGGGGTCCCCGACTGTGGTCATGCTCGCAACGTCCCTGAATTTCAGGCTCCCGTATGACCGTTCTCCAGTCCCGGAACATTAGGCCCTCGAACAAGATGTATTCCAAGATCGGTGGGGCAGCTTAGAGGTGTACGCTTTTTCCCCCATTCGGTCTGGTGAGAAAGTCCTCTGCTAAGTCAGGATAAGAACGATCTTATCAATGACTCCAGTACCTTTGCTAGGGCATCACTCAGAATGGTTCCCGGACCTTCTGCAGCTCCCGACGGAGTTCTAAGGGATCCTCCTCTGCAACACTATCTTCCAAACAGCCACATGCTAACACTTCCAAAGCCGTAGCCTTGCATCGACTTCACGCCTGGGATGGTCTTACACCTCCTCTCTCAGAGAGGCCTTTCGCAACAAGTTGCAGAAAAGAGGTCTAGGCACCTCGGACACTTTTCAGCGTCGGTCTTCCAGGCGAAGTGTTTGGTCCTTTGTGACTGATGTCGTGGAAGGGGATTCTCTCCCATCGATGCCTTTACTTATACAAAGTTTGAGATAGCTTGGTCCCCTGTCAGATCTCAACCTTCACCTGGGAACGCAGTTTGGGTCCTTCAGTCCCTAAAGGCCCCTCTCTACGAACCTTTATGCCAGGCAACAGATCGCTTCCTTACATGGAAGACGGCCTTTTCTACTCACTTGGGCTTTGACCAAGAGAAATAGTGTGTTGTATGATCCATCTTCTAATGTCTCTTACTCTAGGAGATGGGGAGAAGTAATCCTCAGTGGCATCCCTGATTTGATTGCCAAAACTCAAAATCAGAGTGTGCTGTATCCTAGTTGCAACCCATTCCGGATAGAATCTTCGTTCGGTAACTGAAGACCCTTCAACTAGGGTTTTACCTAGTGAGGAGTCTGTGGGATTACCTTTAAAGAATGATACTAGCTCTCCCGTGTGTCAGCGCTGTTGACCAGCACGAGGAAGGTCAAGAGGAGGATCACAAGGATTTCCTTCCCCTCTGGGATCGGAAGGCTATTGAGTCTGCTCTCAATCTAGACCCTCCTCCATCCTAGGACCTAGATCTTTTAATGTCAAAGGCATTGCTACGTCCCTGGCATTCAAGAAACTACTCTGTGGCGCAGACACTGTAATTGGGCATGTGGAAGCGTCAATCGACCTTCACAGCCCACTACCTGCAAAGACGTAATCCACAGGAACATGGAGACCTTTTCCATTGGTCCTGTGGTGGTCACACAACAAATGCTCTAAACACATCAGGATCCTTGATGGACAAGTAGAAGAGGGTTGAGGGCTGAGGTCACCTGGGTTAGTCTGGGGTGTATGAATAAGAATGACTGGCTCCTTTCTTTCTTTCAACTTCTCCCCTCTGGGGAAAACAGCTCCGCAAGCCTCAGCATAGCTGACCTCGTTTCCTTTTTGCCTCCTAAGTATAGAATAATACTTTGTTACGTCCCCAATACCTTTTTGAGGGAGGGTATTGGGTAAGTCTTAAGAACAATAGGTTGTGTACTCAAGTTCCTATGTTAAAGAGAAGCCACACTGTTAGTTCCACTCACACACAAGTTTCTGTAGGCCTCTATCTGTGCATTACCTCATATCGGCACTAGATTTTAGCAAGGGTAGGGTTCCTTCTACTATCGATCACAGATCCAAATACAGAGAACCCCGGGTCATGACCAAGACCAGTTGGTGGGGAGTTCCTCCCTCCTAAGAGTAATTCACCCCTATTAATAGTGGAGGGTTTGTATTTATGCCGGAACAAATAACAAATTAGGAAATAATTTGTATTTTTCCTAGTATACAAACCTGGAGCTTTTTATACAAATTGGCCCGCCACACTGTCTCCCGAGAAGTCCTGCCATAAAGCAAGTGGTTACTCAGCTGAGAGGTGTGAGTGAGCGGGGTAGGCAGTCTACCCCATCCCCCACCCGCTAACTAGCGGATGGGGTAGTTATCCCTCACTAAAATTATCATGGTTTGTCTTTCAGCTATGCCGAAAGTATACCCCTATAAATAGCTCCAGGTTTGTATGTTAGGAAAAATATAAATTATTTCCAAGTTTGTTATTTTTCCCAGCTATATGAAACTGTTGTTTTGTTAAATTTCCATTTTTAACCGTCCAGATGCCGAAGGTCAAAAGTTGGACGACTCAATTAGGCACGTCGGTAACTGAATCCCTTCAACTCTTTGTCACTACCAAATTACTATGTTAATGATTCATTGGCAATTCTAGCTTTGCTGATAGTATATTCTTAATTAAAAAGGACTTAAGTTTGCATAGTTAAGAAAAATATAAATTTCTTAAAATGATTTAGTGTTTTTCATCATGAATTTTTTATGGCACTTTTTGAAAGTTAAATTTTCCCATTTGTTGATTCTCGGGAATAATAAATATTTACCTTAGACTTTGCCAACATAATTCACTATTCCTAAAGAAAGGTTCTGATAAAGGGGTTGATGCTAAACAGTTTCATAGCTTCATAGTTTAGTTTATATCGTGAGGGGTAACTCCTGTGATAATTTGTGGATTCATTATAAGAATTTAAACAATAAAATAGTGTAATTTTAGTCCTTGAAATGTGACAGCTGTTGGTTGATGTCTTTATAAGTCAATGCAAATGTTTTATATCCTTTCAGACATCATGAAATGTTTCATATCTTTTCAGATTTCATGCAAATGTTTCATATTCTTTTAGACATCATGCAAATGTTTCATATCCTTTCAGACATCATGAAATGTTTCATATCCTTTCAGATTTCATGCAAATGTTTCATATCCTTTTAGACATCATGCAAATGTTTCATATCCTTTTAGACATCATGCAAATGTTTCATATCCTTTTAGACGTCATGCAAATGTTTCATATCCTTTCAAACGTCATGCAAATGTTTCATATCCTTTCAGACGTCATGCAAATGTTTCATATCCTTTCAAACGTTATGAAAATGTTTCATATCCTTTCAGACGTCATGCAAATGTTTCATATCCTTTCAGACGTCATGCAAATGTTTCATATCCTTTCAAACGTCATGCAAATGTTTCATATCCTTTCAAACGTCATGCAAATGTTTCAGATCCTTTTAGACGTCTTGCAAATGTTTCATATCCTTTCAGACATCATGCAAATGTTTCATATCCTTTCAAACGTCATGCAAATGTTTCATATCCTTTCAGACGTCATGCTAATGTTTCATATCCTTTCAGACGTCATGCAAATGTTTCATATTCTTTCAAACGTCATGCAAATGTTTCATATCCTTTCAGACGTCATGCAAATCGGGAAATAGATATAAAAGGAAAACCGCGAGCAGTTGAGAAGAAGACTGAGGCTGCAAGTCCTGGTAAATCTTCCAGTGAAAAGAGCAATGTGCCTTTGCCACCAAAGGTTGTGGACAATGCAGTTTGTGATGTGTGTGGTAAGTTTCCTTTTCACTTTTTTCAGCATCTTTTATTGTTTATTGAATTGCCTAGTTGTTTTGTTTTATTATTATTATTATTATTATTATTATTACTTGCTAAGCTACAACCCTAGTTAGGAAAGCAGGATGCTCTAAGCCCTAGGGCTCTAACAGGGAAAATAGTCCTGTGAGGAAAGGAAATAAGGAAAGAACAAAAGAAATAATTAACAATTAAAATAAAACATTAAGAACAGTAACAATATTAAGATAAATCTTTCATATATAAACTATAAAAACTTAAAAAAACCAGAGGAAGAGAAATAAGATAGAATAGTTTGCTTGAGTGTACCCTCAAGCATCTTTACCCCAAGACAGTGAAAGACTATGAATTAGGATATGACAACCTTTTTAGATTTACATAAGAATTATTTTTCAAAGCTATATGTAAGTCAGCAAGGTGATATGGCATTACAGTTCTGTATTTTCTGTAATACTCTTATGGAAATAATTTTGCATATAACTATATGGCTGGATATACACTGTATAAAGAAATACATCTTTGCCCAGAGCCTTTAATATTGTAGTGTGAAATGGGATGCATTTAGTGTTTTAGTGATTCTGGAGTCTCTCTCTCTCTCTCTCTCTCTCTCTCTCTCTCTCTCTCTCTCTCTCTCATATATATATTAAAGGACTGGGGTTTGTATAGTTAGGAATAGTACTAGTTGCTTTAAAATTGCTTATTTTTCGTGATTTTTTTTGTGGTAATACCTTGTTTCTTTTACAGGCGAGCATTTCAGCACGGTTTCCCTTGCTATCTCTCACAAGTTCCGCAAGCATCCAGAATCGGAAGTGAAGCATTATTGTCCACATTGTGGCATGATGTTCCCCATAAAGGTTAGTGTTATTCAATATGTGGAAATACAGGTGCTGTCTCTAAACATTTGTGGATTTTATGTAACGTAGTGATTGGAAAAATTTCTAAAATCTGTGCTGCTTCCTTAATAACACTCCTAGACTTTTAGTTTCCTTATACAATGTACCTATATGAAAAAAAAAAAAACATTTTATTTGTTATTTTCATATTGCTTTCTTCTCGAAGCTAACTTCTTATTGGCGTTACCCCAGAAAAACTACAAATTTCCCATTTACTTCCCCTCTTGCTTAGTAAGGCAACATTTACTGACTAATAGTAACAAACACAGTGTTGCTAAACCACACCTCCTTTTCTTCAGTGTTCTGGTCTCTGATATTATCAGATGAATTTTAGGTGCTGTACACCAGATTTGAAAAATTTAAAGTAGCATCTGAAAGCTGAATAAATTTCTAATACAGCTACATGAATGGATGATGCACCAAGTGGGTCATTGGATCCTTAGAGAGTTGGTAGTGATCATTTGGAGTAACCCAGCAATTAAAATTGGTTGTGTTTCCATTGTGGTTTTAGGTTATTTTACTTAATTGGGGATGTCTTCTAGAATTACTTTGCATGCTAGTGTAGTTCACTTGGTTTTGTGAAGCATGTCGGCCACATGATTTTGTCTGCACCACAGTTGCCTGGGGCTACGGCTCAGCAGGCGGGGCAGGCCTGGTTGCTGTAGTAGTTTTGGTGCTCTCCATCGCCCTTTGTACCTGAATTGGACTTCTCCTTCCTCAATCTGTAATACTCCAGTAGGGCAAGTTGAGAGGATGGCACAACTCGAGGCTGTCAGGAAGACCAAGAGTTGGGAGTGGAAGGACCTTTTCCCCATGTCTCATGTCCCCTTGCCCTGATCAACAGAAGGAAGAAGATAATCTGTAAGACCGAGAGACTTCATGATCACGTATTTGAAAGGTGCGTACTTCCAGATCCCTATCCATGCATCATCAAGGAAGTACATACCTAAGATTCGGTTTGCACGAAAATATATACCAATTTTGAGTGCTGTGCTTCAGTCTATCAACAACCCCCCAAGGGATCCCCGGGGTTTTAGTTTGGGCACATCCCAGCAGCATTCATCTCCTTTTCTATCTAGATGATTGACTAATTCTGTAAAACTTGGTGGAGACCATTCTAAAACATCGATCCATGCTTCTCAAGTTTTGTTGTGATCTGGGGATCATGGTGAATTTGGAGAAGTTCTCTCTGGAGCCCAAACAGAACCTGGTATACCTAGATTTGTAGATAGACACTTTATGAGAGAAAGTCTTCCTGGTGTGGGAAAGAATTGCAAGATTTAAGGAAATATCTTGTCAGTTCCTGGTGCAAAGCTTGCTACAAGCTTACCTGTGGAAGTGCCTGCAGGGTTACCTGGCCTCCTTAGAGTGCCTAGTACCCTACAGTTTCCTTCACATGTGGTCACTTCAGTGGCAGCTGAAGACATTTTGGTCTCAAGGCAGGGATCTTCCCCGGATGCTCATTCTAATGGGATTTGTGTAAAAGAAAGAACCGAGTTGGTGGTTCTTGGATTCAAACCTTTTCAGAGTGGTAGATCTTTCTCTCACTCTCAAATTGAGCTCTTCACGGATGCATCAAAAGAGGGATGGGACACTAACCTGCTCTAGCATATGCCCTCTGGGCTGTGGTGCGAGTCCGATAGGAATTGAAGGCAACTTACCTTGCTCTTCAACATTTCCAACAGCTCCTTTTAGATCACTTGGTAGTGTTGATGAGTGACAACACAACCGTAGTGGCATATTTAAACGAGCAAGGAGGTACTATTTCTTGTCAGCTTTGCCAACTAACCGTCAAAATCCTGCAATGGACAGATGAAAATGCTATCTCCCTGACAGCCTTGTTCAGACCTGGAAAAAATAATGTCTTGGCAGACAATCTGAGCAGGAAGATTCAGATAGTTGGTTCCAAGTGTTCTTTGGACCTTCAGATAGCAAAAAATTGATGACATACCTGAATCCAAAGCTTGCGGTGTACTGTTTGCCAGTATTTGACCTTCAGACAATGTTTTAAGATGCCTTCCAACACTTGTGGGACCATCTGGACGTTTATGTGTTCCCCCATTCTGCCTGTTAAGGAAACTCCTCAGCAGGGTAATTTCGGCAATCAACCTATCCATGAACTTCATAGCTCCACTATGGCAATAGACTGAATAGTACCCGGCTGACGGAGGTTCTGAGGGAGCTTCTTCACGATTTACAATGCCAACCACACTATTATTATTATTATTATTACTAGCCAAGCTACAACCCTAGTTGGATAATCAGGATGCTATAAGACCAAGGGCTCCAACAGTGAAAAATAGCTAGTGAGGAATGGAAACTATGAAATGAATAAACTATTAGAAGTACAGTACAGTAATACCTCGACATATGAGTGTCCAACACATGATAAATTTGAGATACAAGGAAAGTTTTGAGCAAATTTTTGCCCCGAGATACGAGACAAATTTGAGATATGAGGATACAAGACGGTTCCCTAGGTGGCCGAGTGTTCGAGAGGCTGCTCACAAGGACAGCATCGCTCGCTCTTTCTCGTCTGATCTCCATCTCGTAAAATTATCTCCGAGCATCGGCCGTAGTGTTTGCATTTTTTACGTGATTTTTGCGTTAATCAGTTCATAATTAAGTGAATAAGCAATGGGTCCAAAGCAAGCGAGTGCAAACAAGGGTAGTGAAAAGAAAAAGCGTATGATGACAATACAATAGAGATAAAGCATGAAATAATTGAAAAACATGAGAGTGGTGTACAAGTGACTGAGCTGGCTCGCCATTCTGAGAGGAGTACATATCAATATGTTCCATCCTCAAGCAGAAGGATGCTATGAAGAGCACCTAGATAGGTTCCTTTTAAAAAGGGTGGCAAAAAATGAAGGTGAAAACGAGTAAAAAAGCGAGGCAAAAAGAGCCAAGCCGGAAGAAGAAAAGTAAAATAATGAAAATGAAAACCAAATTAGAATTAAGTTTGGTGTAACATAAGATTAACATTTGTACAGTTAGCTAATTTCTTTCAAGTTGAATTAAACTTTAAGTTATGTTACGTAGTGTTACAAAAGTGTAGATACCGAACGTGTTGGCGTCAAGTCTCTCTTCTCCCCTATCTCTCTAACATCGCCATTACCGCTACTGTTGTCTCGAAGGTAAGAACTTCATAATGATGTCACATTTTATTGCAGATCATAACCAGTTACATAGGTACATAGGTATTTGTTATTTTGTGAGTGTAGGTTGTGATTTAGAACAATTAAAAACATGTTTTTCCACTGTAATATACTGTTTTTAGGTGATTTTTTAGAGGGTGGGAACGGTTTAATTTTTTTTAGTTATTTTATATGGGAAAAATTTATCCGAGATACGAGTGAATTGACATACAAGCTTGGTTCCCGGAACGCATTAAGCTCGTATCTGAAGGTACAGTATTACTGTAATGAATGTTTAATATAAAATATTTTAAGATCAGAAACAACTTTTGAATAGATCTGTCATATATAAACTAGTTTTAGGTACAGAGACTTATGTCAGTCTGTTCAACATCAATAAAAATATTCGCTGTCAGTTTGAAGTTCTGAAGCTCCACCGATTCAACTGCCTGATTATGATCATTCCACAATCGTATCCCAGATAGAATAAAACATCTAGAATATTGTGTAGTATAGATGAGGTTATATGGAGTTGGTGGAAGGTTGTTGCAAGCAATGAAAAGTTTCTACAAAGATAGTAAAGCATGTGTTAGAATAGGAAATGAAGTGAGCGATTGGTTTCCGGTGAGAGTGGGGCTGAGACAGGGATGTGTGATGTCGCCGTGGTTGTTTAACTTGTATGTTGATGGAGTGGTGAGAGAGGTGAATGCTCGAGTGCTTGGACGAGGATTAAAACTGGTAGACGAGAATGATCATGAATGGGAGGTAAATCAGTTGTTGTTTGCGGATGATACTGTACTGGTAGCAGACACAGAAGAGAAGCTTGACCGACTAGTGACAGAATTTGGAAGGGTGTGTGAGAGAAGGAAGTTGAGAGTTAATGTGGGTAAGAGTAAGGTTATGAGATGTACGAGAAGGGAAGGTGGTGCAAGGTTGAATGTCATGTTGAATGGAGAGTTACTTGAGGAGGTGGATCAGTTTAAGTACTTGGGGTCTGTTGTTGCAGCAAATGGTGGAGTGGAAGCAGATGTACGTCAGAGAGTGAATGAAGGTTGCAAAGTGTTGGGGGCAGTTAAGGGAGTAGTAAAAAATAGAGGATTGGGCATGAATGTAAAGAGAGTTCTATATGAGAAAGTGATTGTACCAACTGTGATGTATGGATCGGAGTTGTGGGGAATGAAAGTGATGGAGAGATAGAAATTGAATGTGTTTGAGATGAAGTGTCTGAGGAGTATGGCTGGTGTATCTCGAGTAGATAGGGTTAGGAACGAAGTGGTGAGGGTGAGAACGGGTGTAAGAAATGAGTTAGCGGCTAGAGTGGATATGAATGTGTTGAGGTGGTTTGGCCATGTTGAGAGAATGGAAAATGGCTGTCTGCTAAAGAAGGTGATGAATGCAAGAGTTGATGGGAGAAGTACAAGAGGAAGGCCAAGGTTTGGGTGGATGGATGGTGTGAAGAAAGCTCTGGGTGATAGGAGGATAGATGTGAGAGAGGCAAGAGAGCGTGCTAGAAATAGGAATGAATGGCGAGCGATTGTGACGCAGTTCCGGTAGGCCGTGCTGCTTCCTCCGGTGCCTTAGATGACCGCGGAGGTAGCAGCAGTAGGGGACTCAGCAGTATGAAGCTTCATCTGTGGTGGAAATGTGGGAGGTTGGGCTGTGGCACCCTAGCAGTACCAGCTGAACTCGGCTGAGTCCCTGGTTAGGCTGGAGGAACGTAGAGAGTAGAGGTCCCCTTTTTTGTTTTGTTTCTTGTTGATGTCGGCTACCCCCCAAAATTGGGGGAAGTGCCTTTGGTATATGTATGTATGTATTGAGCCATATTATGGGGAAGGCATGCCTTTTAAGAATTAGCAGCATTCGTAGTATTGCATGCAGGATGATACTGTTTGGGAAGGTTTGAATGCTGAGGATGGTCAAAGTTATGAAAAATCTTATGCATGTAACAAACTAATGGAACAATGGTGCCAGAGATTGAATTTCTATTAAAGTTCTTTTTTCAATATTAATCTTACCCGATGATCATGTAGCTGTCAACTCTGTTGCCCGACAGAAATCTAAGGTCGGGATACGCCAGCGATCGCTATACAGGTGGGGGTGTACACAACAGCGCCATCTGTCGAGTAGGTACTCAGGTACTTCTTGTCAACAAGAACTCAATTTTTCCTCTGTCGTGCCACCGGCAAGACCTACTTGGATACGCTGTTGTTTCTGGAGTTGTTTTTCACGATTTTGGTGATGTATTCGCTCTAGATTTTAGCCTTCGCTATTCAGGAACCTTTATCATTAGCTTATCAAGCTTTTTGATTAAATTTGGATTAATTGTTAATGAACTTTGCTAGATTTTGGAATTCCCCCTTGACTATTTCTACAATTCAAGATGTCTGACCATTCTCAAGTCCCTAAGTACAGGCAGTGTAGCGTTAGGGCTTGTTCTAGGCGTCTTCCGAAGGCCTCCATAGATCCTCACACCGTTTGTTCCAATTGTAGGGGTAAATCCTGTCAATTGGAAGATCGATGTGAGGAATGCGCTGGGCTTTCGGAATTCGATTTTAACGAATTCCTAAAAAATGCACGTAGGCTAGAGAAGGATAGGATCAGGAGGAGTTCTTCTCGCTCTTTTGATTTTTCCTCTCCCCATGCCCCTCAACCTATTCCTTCCCCTGTAGTGGTGACTCCCGACCCTGCTACTAGTGCTCAACCCTCCATGGCGGACATGATGCGTGCCATTCAGGCTCTTGGTGACAGAGTGGAGTCATTAGCTAATGACCGGAATCAACTTTTGGCAGATGTCAAAGAGTTGAAAGCGCAAAGTGCAGTGGGAAGTGTAGTGAGTGCAAGTGAACTGAAAAGTGTCAGTGTCAGTGTTGCGCATGAGGGTACATCTGTTCGTGCCAGTCGTCCTCCCAGTCCGGGACCTCTTGCAAGCTCCCAAGCCCAGGGGAGAAGCAATGTCGAAGGACCAAAGGGTTCGGCAGGCCTTGATCAGCGTACGGATGTACCCTCAGTGGTTGCGGACGTATCTGTCAGAGATCGTCCCATCCACAAACAGACGAATGAGCCCTATCATTCCTCGTCTGTGGAAGAAGTTTCGAGGAAGAAACGTTGGACCAAGGTCTCACGACCTCTCAAGCGTAAGGTCCCTTCCGAGCGAGTCCAACGGCCCAGGTGTAGCCACTGGGTCAGTTCGGACTCGCCGCAGTCTTCCGAAGACTGCACACCTCCCAAGAGAGGTAGAGTGGTTCCGCAGCAGGCAACTACTCCGTCTGTTGCCGCACCAACCACGGTAGATCCTAAGTGGTCCATGCTGCAGACTATGCAGTCTCAGCTTGCTTCCTTTATGCAGGAGTATCGTGCTGAGAAGGTTGACACTGCACCAGTTAACCTACAACCTGCCACGGTTGTGCGCTCAGTAGATACTGCGGCTGCCTGCTCCCACACTCCACCTGTGAGAACTCCACCACCGATGCGCAGTCCTCCCTGCCAGACGCATGTTCATGCTGCACCCTCTGTTGACATGCGTGAGCTACCGCATCAGCAGTGGGAAGGTGCTGTCGAGCTGCCGTGTTTTGACACAATGCGGCATGCTCCGCAACCCACGGCAGTCCCTCCCACGCACCAGCACTCTGCTTTTGTTGTTGCCAGCTCGCAGACTGACCAGCAGCGGCATGATGTTGGATCAGCAGCAGCTACGCATGCACCCGTGCTGCCGGATTCAGCCGTTCAGCTTTCTGCTCCACCTTTGCCACTTCCTCCTCAGCTTTCGGATGATGGAGTATCTGATGACGAAGCTGCGCATTTGGACGATCCGCACTCCGACTTAGAAGAACCCAAGTCTACGCCTCCCTCCTTAGACTTTCGGAAAGTCCTTGCCTTGTTCAGGGACTTGTATCCGGAACAGTTTGTGTCTGCAACCCCTCGCTCTCCTCCCTCCGAGTTTGCTCTGGGCATGCAGTCAGCAGCTCCTTCCTTCACCAAACTTGTACTCGCACGCTCATCCAAGAGAGCTTTGAGGGTTATGGGAGAGTGGTTGCAGTCCAAGAAGCAGCTGGGAAAGACTGCTTTCATCTTTCCGCCTACCAAGCTTGCTTCCAAATCTAGCGTCTGGTATGCCACGGGAGAGGAACCCGGCTTGGGAGTTCCTGCCTCCCAGGGCGACTTCTCAAGTCTGGTTGACTCTCCCTGCAGGCTGGCTATGAGACGATCTAAGATTTGCTGGTCCTTTTCTGACATGGATCATCTGTTGAAGGGAGTCTTTCGTGCTTTTGAGATCTTCAACTTCCTCGATTGGTGTTTGGGAGCGTTAAGCAGAAAGACTTCCCCTTCGGATAAGGACTCTGCCATGCTTATCATGTCTAGCATGGACAAAGCCATTCGGGATGGGTCTGGTGAGCTTGCGGCTTCGTACGTGTCGGGAGTGCTTAAGAAGAGAGAACATCTTTGCTCCTTCTTGTCGGCTGGGATCACTCCTTGCCAGAAGTCGGAGTTGTTGTTTGCTCCGCTCTCCAAGTGTCTCTTTCCGGAAGAGCTGATCAAGGGGATGGCTGCCTCGTTGATCCAGAAGGATACCCATGACCTGGTGGCGTCCTCCGCACGTAAGGCTAAAGCTTTACCTTCCGTGCCTAGACCTAGGATGGACACACCAGCGTCTAGGTTCATCCCGCCCTTTCGTGGCAGAACCTCCAGCAGAGGAGGTACCCGTGCCGACAGTCACCGTGGCAAATCGAAGAAGGGTTCCAAGTCCTCAAAAGGCAGAATCTGACTGCCTACCTCTCCAGACAGCAGTGGGAGCCAGGCTCAAGAACTTCTGGCAAGCTTGGGAGAGCAGAGGTGCAGACGCTCAGTCTGTGAAGTTGCTAAGGGAGGGGTACAGGATTCCGTTCTGCCGCAGTCCCCCTCTAGCAACGTCTCCCATCAACCTCTCTCCCAACTACAAGGAGAAGGACAAGAGGCTAGCGTTGCAACAAGAGGTGTCGCTCTTGCTACAAAAGGGAGCGGTAGTCATAGTCCGGGACCATCAATCCCCGGGCTTCTACAACCGTCTCTTCCTGGTAGCGAAGAAGACAGGAGGTTGGAGACCGGTGCTGGACGTCAGTGCTCTCAATGCTTTTGTCACCAAGCAGACGTTCACAATGGAGACGACGAAGTCGGTCCTAGCAGCGGTCAGGAAGGAAGACTGGATGGTCTCGTTAGACCTGAAAGACGCATACTTTCATGTCCCCGTCCATCCAGACTCCCAACCTTTCCTAAGGTTCGTCTTTGGAAAGGTCGTGTACCAGTTCCAAGCCCTGTGCTTTGGCCTAAGCACGGCACCTCTTGTGTTTACCAAACTGATGAGGAATATTGCCAAATTCCTTCACTTGGCAGACATCAGAGCCTCCCTCTATTTGGACGACTTGCTTTTAAGAGCTCCGTCAAGTCGTCGCTGTCTGGAGAATCTCAGATGGACTATGGATCTGACCAAGGAATTGGGTCTCCTGGTCAATATAGAGAAGTCCCAACTCGTCCCTTCCCAAACCATTGTCTATCTAGGTATGGAGATTCAGAGTCGAGCTTTTCGGGCTTTTCCGTCGACCCCAAGGATCAGTCAAGCCCTAGAATGCATCCAGAGCATGCTGAGAAGGAACCGATGTTCAGTCAGGCAGTGGATGAGTCTAACAGGGACACTTTCATCGCTGGCCCAGTTCATCGAGTTAGGGAGACTCCACCTCCGCCCCCTTCAGTATCATCTAGCTGCTCACTGGAGAAAGGACATGACGCTAGAGGCGGTCTCAGTGCCTATTTCCGAAGAGATGAGGTCTACACTGACGTGGTGGAAGAACAGCATTCTTCTCAAGGAAGGTCTACCATTGGCTGTTCAGACCCCCGACCACCGTCTCTTCTCGGACGCATCGGACACGGGCTGGGGTGCGACACTGGACGGACAGGAATGCTCGGGCACGTGGAATCAGGAGCAAAGAAGACTTCACATCAACTGCAAGGAGCTTTTGGCAGTTCATCTGGCCTTGATAAACTTTAAGTCCCTCCATCTAAGCAAGGTGGTGGAGGTGAACTCCGACAACACCACAGGCTTGGCGTACATCTCCAAGCAAGGAGGGACTCATTCGAGGAAGTTGTTCGAGATCGCAAGGGACCTCCTCATTTGGTCAAAAGATCGAAAGATTTCGCTGGTAACGAGGTTCATTCAGGGCGACATGAATGTCATGGCAGATCGCCTCAGCCGGAAGGGTCAGGTCATCCCCACAGAGTGGACCCTTCACAAGAATGTTTGCAGCAGACTATGGGCCCTGTGGGGTCAGCCCACCATAGATCTATTCGCTACCTCGATGACCAAGAGGCTCCCGATGTATTGTTCTCCGATTCCAGACCCAGCAGCAGTTCACGTGGATGCCTTTCTTCTGGATTGGTCCCATCTAGACCTGTATGCGTTCCCTCCGTTCAAGATTGTCAACAGGGTACTACAGAAGTTCGCCTCTCACGAAGGGACAGGGTTGACGTTGGTTGCTCCCCTCTGGCCCGCGAGAGAATGGTTCACCGAGGTACTGCAATGGCTAGTGGACGTTCCCAGGACTCTTCCTCTAAGAGTGGACCTTCTGCGTCAGCCGCACGTAAAGAAGGTACACCCAAGCCTCCACGCTCTTCGTCTGACTGCCTTCAGACTATCGAAAGACTCTCAAGAGCTAGAGGCTTTTCAAAGGAGGCAGCCAGAGCGATTGCCAGAGCAAGGAGGACATCCACTCTCAAAGTCTATCAGTCAAAATGGGAAGTCTTCCGAAGCTGGTGCAAGGCGAATGCAGTTTCCTCAACCAGTACCTCTGTAACGCAGATAGCTGACTTCCTTTTACATCTAAGGAATGTAAGATCCCTATCAGCTCCTACGATCAAAGGTTACAGAAGCATGTTGGCAGCGGTCTTCCGCCACAGAGGCTTAGATCTTTCCACCAACAAAGATCTACAGGACCTCCTTAAGTCTTTTGAGACCTCAAAGGAGCGTCGGTTGACCACACCAGGCTGGAACCTAGACGTGGTTTTAAGGTTCCTGATGTCAGCAAGGTTCGAACCGCTTCAATCAGCCTCTTTTAAGGATCTCACATTAAAGACTCTTTTCCTCGTTTGCTTAGCAACAGCTAAAAGAGTCAGTGAGATTCACGCCTTCAGCAGGAACATAGGTTTTACATCTGAAACGGCTACATGTTCCTTGCAGCTTGGTTTTTTAGCTAAAAACGAGCTTCCTTCTCGTCCTTGGCCCAAGTCGTTCGAGATCCCAAGCCTGTCCAACTTGGTGGGGAACGAACTAGAGAGAGTACTTTGCCCAGTAAGAGCTCTTAAGTACTATTTAAGACGTACAAAGCCCCCTGTGGCCGCGGGGGCATAAAACAATTAGAATAGCGCCAACGTTATCCCTGCGTGTCGTAAGAGGCGACTAAAAGGGACGGGACGAGGGGGCTGGGAACCCCCTCTCCTGTAAAAGTATCCTGTGAGACAGCAACAAAGAGATGGAGCTGGGGGGAGAGTGACTGCTCCCCGCACTCTAGATTTGGGGTGTTTGAATGTGCGTGGATGTAGTACGATAGAGAGTAAAAGATGTGAGATAGGAAGTATGTTTAGAAGTAGAAGGATGGATGTATTGGCCTTGTGTGAGACAAAGATGAAAGGAAAGGGTGAAGTGATGTTTGGTGAAATGTCTGGTAGAGTGTCTGGGATTGAAAGGGGAAGAGCGAGAGAGGGTGTGGCTTTATTGTTGAGTGAATGGATTACAGGTAAAGTAGTGGAATGGAAGGAGATATCATCTAGGTTAATGTGGGTAAGGGTTAGGTTGGGTAGGGAATGTTGGGCGTTTGTCAGTGCGTATGGGCCAGGTAGTGAGAAAAGTGAAGAAGAGCGGAATGAGTTCTGGAATGAATTAACTAGGTGTGTAGAAGGACTGGGTAGAAGGAATTATGTAGTTGTTATGGGTGACTTAAATGCTAGAGTGGGTGCTGGAGAGGTAGAAGGTGTTATTGGGAAATATGGCGTACCAGGTGAAAATGAGAGTGGTGAGAGACTGGTAGATATGTGTGTTGAACAAGAGATGGTAATAAGTGCTAGCTTTTTTAAAAAGAAAGATAAAAATAAGTATACATGGGTAAGAGTGGCAAATGGAAGAGTAGTAGAAAGGGCATTAATGGATTATGTGTTGATAACTAAAAGAATGTTTGGAAGATTGAAAGACGTGCACGTGTTTAGGGGTATGGCTAACGGTATGTCTGATCATTTTTTGGTGGAAGGAAAATTAGTTGTAGCAAAAGAGTGGGGGAATAGAGTAGGTGGATGTAAAAGGGAGCTAGTGAGGGTTGAAGAGCTAATAAAACCGGGGGTAAAAAGTAAATATCAGGAAAGGTTGAAAATGGCATATGACGAGGTGAGAGTAAGAGAAACTGGTAATTTAGAGGAGGAGTGGAAGTTAGCAAAAGAAAATTTTGTTGGGATTGCAAGTGATGTATGTGGCAAGAAGGTTGTTGGAGGCAGCATGAGGAAGGGCAGTGAATGGTGGAATGAAGGAGTGAAGGTAAAAGTGGAAGAGAAAAAGAGGGCTTTTGAAGAATGGCTGCAGAGTAATAGTATAGAGAAGTATGAAAAATATAGAGAGCAAAAGGTGGAAGTAAAGCGCAAGGTACGTGAGGCAAAGAGGGCAGCTGACCTGAGGTGGGGTCAGGGACTGGGTCAGTCATATGAAGAGAATAAGAAGAAGTTTTGGAAAGAAGTGAAGAGAGTAAGGAAGGCCGGCGCAAGAATTGAAGAGACAGTGAAAGATGGAAATGGAAGGTTGTTAAAAGGAGAGGAGGCAAGGAAAAGGTGGGCGGAATATTTTGAAAGTTTGCTGAATGTTGAGGATGATAGGGAGGCAGATATAATTGCGGTTCCAGGCGTTGAGGTGCCAGTGATGGGAGATGAGAATGAGAGAGAGATTACAATAGAGGAAGTGAGGAGAGCACTAGATGAAACGAGAGTTGGAAAAGCATCGGGTATGGATGGTGTGAAAGCTGAGATGTTGAAGGAAGGGGGTGTGACTGTACTTGAATGGTTGGTGAGATTGTTTAATGTGTGTTTTGTGTTGTCAATGGTACCAGTAGATTGGGTCTGTGCATGTATTGTACCACTATATAAGGGTAAGGGAGATGTGCATGAATGTTGTAATTCAAGAGGTATTAGTTTGTTGAGTGTAGTTGGAAAAGTGTATGGTAGAATACTGATTAATAGGATTAAGGATAAAACAGAGAATGCAATCTTGGAAGTACAGGGTGGTTTTAGAAGAGGTAGGGGTTGTATGAATCAGATTTTTACAGTTAGGCAGATATGCGAGAAATATTTAGCAAAAGGTAAGGAGGTGTATGTTGCGTTTATGGATCTGGAGAAAGCATATGATAGAGTTGATAGGGAAGCAATGTGGAATGTGATGAGGTTATATGGAGTTGGTGGAAGGTTGTTGCAAGCAGTGAAAAGTTTCTACACAGGTAGTAAAGCATGTGTTAGAATAGGAAAGGAGGTGAGCGATTGGTTTCCGGTGAGAGTGGGGCTGAGACAGGGATGTGTGATGTCGCCCTGGTTGTTTAACTTGTATGTTGATGGAGTGGTGAGAGAGGTGAATGCTAGAGTGCTTGGACGAGGATTAAAACTGTTAGGCGAGAATGATCATGAATGGGAGGTAAATCAGTTGTTGTTTGCGGATGATAGTGTACTGGTAGCAGACACAGAAGAGAAGCTTGACCGACTAGTGACAGAATTTGGAAGGGTGTGTGAGAGAAGGAAGTTGAGAGTTAATGTGGGTAAGAGTAAGGTTATGAGATGTACGAGAAGGGAAGGTGGTGCAAGGTTGAATGTCATGTTGAATGGAGAGTTACTTGAGGAGGTGGATCAGTTCAAGTACTTGGGGTCTGTTGTTGCAGCAAATGGTGGAGTGGAAGCAGATGTACGTCAGAGAGTGAATGAAGGTTGCAAAGTGTTGGGGGCAGTTAAGGGAGTAGTAAAAAATAGAGGATTGGGCATGAATGTAAAGAGAGTTCTATATGAGAAAGTGATTGTACCATCTGTGATGTATGGATCGGAGTTGTGGGGAATGAAAGTGATGGAGAGACAGAAATTGAATGTGTTTGAGATGAAGTGTCTGAGGAGTATGGCTGGTGTATCTCGAGTAGATAGGGTTAGGAACGAAGTGGTGAGGGTGAGAACGGGTGTAAGAAATGAGTTAGCGGCTAGAGTGGATATGAATGTGTTGAGGTGGTTTGGCCATGTTGAGAGAATGGAAAATGGCTGTCTGCTAAAGAAGGTGATGAATGCAAGAGTTGATGGGAGAAGTACAAGAGGAAGGCCAAGGTTTGGGTGGATGGATGGTGTGAAGAAAGCTCTGGGTGATAGGAGGATAGATGTGAGAGAGGCAAGAGAGCGTGCTAGAAATAGGAATGAATGGCGAGCGATTGTGACGCAGTTCCGGTAGGCCCTGCTGCTTCCTCCGGTGCCTTAGATGACCGCGGAGGTAGCAGCAGTAGGGGACTCAGCAGTATGAAGCTTCATCTGTGGTGGAAATGTGGGAGGTTGGGCTGTGGCACCCTAGCAGTACCAGCTGAACTCGGCTGAGTCCCTGGTTAGGCTGGAGGAACGTAGAGAGTAGAGGTCCCCTTTTTGTTTTGTTTCTTGTTGTTGTCGGCAACCCCCCAAAATTGGGGGAAGTGCCTTTGGTATATGTATGTGTATGTATGTATGTACAAAGCCATTACGAGGACAATCAGAAGCTTTATGGTGTTCTATCAAGAAACCTGCTTTACCGATGTCTAAGAACGCAGTTTCTTATTACATCAGGCTTTTGATTAGAGAGGCCCATTCTCATCTGAAGGAAGAAGACCTTGTTTTGCTGAAGGTAAGGACACATGAAGTTAGGGCTGTCGCTACTTCAGTGGCCTTCAAACAGAACCGTTCTCTGCAGAGTGTTATGGATGCAACCTATTGGAGAAGCAAGTCAGTGTTCGCATCATTTTACCTCAAAGATGTCCAGTCTCTTTACGAGAACTGCTACACCCTGGGACCATTCGTAGCAGCGAGTGCAGTAGTAGGTGAGGGCTCAACCACTACATTCCCATAATCCCATAACCTTTTTTTTTTTTAATCTTTCTCTTGAAATGCTTTTTATTGTTGTTTTATTGGGTTGTACGGAAGGCTAAGAAGCCTTCCGCATCCTGGTTGATTTGGCGGGTGGTCAAATTCTTTCTTGAGAAGCGCCTAGATTAGAGGTTGTGATGAGGTCCTTTAGTATGGGTTGCAGCCCTTCATACTTCAGCACCTAGGAGTCGCTCAGCATCCTAAGAGGATCGCTAGGCTCAGTAAGGAAGACGTACTTAAAAAGGCAGAGTAATGGTTCAAGTCGACTTCCTTACCAGGTACTTATTTATTTTATGTTTGTTATTTTGAATAACTGCTAAAATGAAATACGGGATACTTAGCTTCTAATGTTAACATGTATGCTGGTCTCCACCCACCCCCCTGGGTGTGAATCAGCTACATGATCATCGGGTAAGATTAATATTGAAAAATGTTATTTTCCTTAGTAAAATAAATTTTTGAATATACTTACCCGATGATCATGAATTTAAGGACCCTCCCTTCCTCCCCATAGAGAACCAGTGGACCGAGGAGAAAATTGAGTTCTTGTTGACAAGAAGTACCTGAGTACCTACTCGACAGATGGCGCTGTTGTGTACACCCCCACCTGTATAGCGATCGCTGGCGTATCCCGACCTTAGATTTCTGTCGGGCAACAGAGTTGACAGCTACATGATCATCGGGTAAGTATATTCAAAAATTTATTTTACTAAGGAAAATAACATATTTCTGATCTAGATTAGGAGGTATACGAAATCTAATAGACTGCAAAATCTTGTTCAATAAATTAAGATGAAATTCAACAGCTGAAAACCAGACAGGAGAACAATACTCTAAATAAGGTAAAATGAAGGAATTAGAACACTTCTTCAGAATAGATTGATCACCGAAAATCTTGCAAGACTTTTTCAATATGCCAATTTTTTGTGCATTTGAAAAATTGACTGACCGAATGTGTTTCTCAAAAGTGAATTTGCTATCAAGACTCACCCCTAAAATTTTAAGAGTCATAGAGTTAAAGAAACATTAATACAGTACTGAGATCTGGATGTAGAGGAGCCACTGTCCTCAACCTACTTTTAATCATACTTTGAGTTTTGTTAGGGTTCAACTTCATACCTCATAATTTGCACATGCCCAGGTTTATTTTTACCATCAGGCATTGTGATCCCTACAACTTCATGTCTGGAGGTTATCCATAATCTCACCAAGAGAGGTTTTCGCAACCAGTGACAAAACAGATGTCTAGTTACCTCAGGAGGTCTTTGACCTCAGTCTACCAAAGTATGGGATCTTTTGCTGTTGGGGCTGTGGAAGGGGTCTCTCAGCTAGGAGCCACTATACCCCTAATTTCCAAATTTTTACATTATCTCTAATGGAAAAACTCTGTTGTCTCAGCGGTAAAAGGTTATTGCTCAGCCTTGAGCCAAGTCTTTAGACTGAAAGGGATAATTATTTCCTCTTCGGTAGAGCTGTCCATGCTCATGTGGAGTTTTGAATAGGCTTGTCCTCAGTTGAAAGTGACACCACCTCCGTGTAATGTTGTTCAAATTCTTCGTTCCCAGAAAGGAGCACCTTATGAGCGGTTACATTGGGCTTAAGACCGTGATCTAACACTGAAAATAGTCTTTCTTCTTGCTTTGGTGTTTCCTAAGAGGGTTAGCAAGTTGCATGGTCTCTATGATGTCGCCCATTCATGGGGATGGGGACAAGTTATACGTTCTTCTTCATCCCTGAGATCATTGCTAAGACTCTGAATCCAGCAGTTTTTTATCCTAGGTTCAGTTCCTTCCAGAATTTGAATTAAGAAGCTCGCCAACAGATCAAGCATCTGTTTATTAGCTCTGGTAGAGTCAAGAATAGGGTGATGAGGAACACCATCTTGTGGATTAGACAGGTCATTGACCATAACATTAATTGTTCCCCTCCTCGACAGCTAGGTGTGCGACCCAGAGCTCACAACACACAAGTCCTTGGGTACATTTTTGAAAGGCCTTGTGGTAGCTGCATAACCAGTGGTTTAGCTACCTTGGCTACTCACACGACTATTAGTTGTTTGAGGGAAGAGGTTATGGTGTTAGTCTAGGATGAATGTAAAAGGAATCACTGGCATTTCTTTTCTTCATCTTCCCCTCTCTAGTGGCTTAGCATCCGAAGACCCTGTCAGCTATAACTCCCTCGAAGTTGGTTGTATTTTCATCGTTGCACCCTTAATCCCCTTATGAAGGGGAGTTAGGATGTCTGGTCTCTGTGTCTATATTCACAGACCTGTTGATTATATATACTACATAGTCTATGACAATCATAGATACATTCTTACTCTCATAGTTACTTTTGGACGAGCTGTCAACCTGCTGGTATTACAGGCCACTGGTTTACCAAGTGTCAGGGTAGTCATCTTTTGCATTATCATGGTTGGATGTTGCTATTCTGGGTCAAAAAGGTTCAGCCAATTGAAGGGACTTCCTCCCACCAAAGAGTGAGTCGTCTCTGTAAAGAATTTCAGGTCTATAATTTGTCTAGGAACAAATGATAAATTTGGAAGTAATTTGTATTTTTCATAACAATACAAACCTATAGTACTTTTTACATACTTTACCTGCCATCACTTAAACCCTAGGCAAAGTCCTGTCTGTGACTAAAGTGAAGAAGGTATGATTGAATGGGGTGGGGGGTAGTACTTCCCCCTGCTACCATTGGTAACAACTGGAATGGTTGTTGACACCTCTTTTAAAAGTTTTATAGCTGTATGTCAGCTTGTGCTGTTATCTTCTGTGTAAAGCACTATAGGTTTGTATTATTAGGAAAAATCCAAATTACATCCAAATTAAACTTTCTCCTAGCTATACAAATTTGAGTCCTTCAGTCAAACTTCCCACTTCAGCCACCTCTCTCAGTCCTGAGCTGAAGGTATAAAGTGCTGAAATTCCAATAGTTGGAGAGGCAGGGCTTTTCAACCGCGCTCTTACCTGTCGTTAACTACCTTGTTGACGATTTTAAAAGCTGTTCCAGCTCACGATGAAAATATATCTCTATTTAAAGGACTCCGGTTTGTATAGATCGGAGAAATACAGATTACTTTTAAAATGTTATGTTATTGATAATGATAATACTCTGGTACTCCCTTGATTTTTAGATTGGTATAAGACAAATGTATGCATATTTATTATAGTGTTATATTGGGACATGTTCATTCTTATTCTACTGTTTTTTATCTTTTTAGGTGAATCGCGATAATCACGTCTTGACTCACCCGTCAGTTACTCCAAAGCAAGTTTTCCCATGTATGTCTTGTGGTGTATCCTTTTACAATCTTGCTGCCAGGAAGTTTCACATGGATTCTGCTCATAAAGGGTAAGTGCTTAGGGAAATATTTATGGTCTGTGAATACCTACAGCACTAGTCCTTTGCCTGATGGACAAAAGATCCCTCCCTAGTAGTACAGTATTATACTTGTGCCACTATCCACAAGTCCGCAACAGGTAACTGCCTTTAACTTGTGTATATCTGCGGTGCTGTCAACAACTGAGCAAAATGTTCCTTTTCCCATTGCAGGGTTGCCTACCTAAAACTACTAGTCTTATTTGCTTCAATGCAAAGAACCAAACTTTCTTGTTTTAAAATAAAAGGTACGTAATCCCAAACTGCAACTGCTGTTTAATCGCTAACAGGATAGTTACTGTAGGTGCTGCAGGTGGATGGGAGGACCTACCCACTTCAACAGATTATAAAATAAATTGCCATTTAAGTTAAGACACTTTATGGTATATAAACTATGTAATATGATATAATAAATTTTAATTTGTTCCAACACGAATACTTACCTCGAACTACTTTCTTAGGAGTTACCTATAATCTCCTCTCTACCGACCAGAGTTTTGTGTAGGATACCCTAAAACCCATTTTCTATGAAGGCCTACCTCGGCATTAGAGAATGTGCCCCGAGGGTAGGCTTTGCCCTAGGTCGAGGTCCGCTTGGGTCGATAACGCCTGTAAGTTCTCTGGTCGCGACGTGTCATCACGTCGCTCTCGTTCTCTCTCGACCCTTTGTGTGCACCGCGTGTGTCCCACGTGTTTACCGCGTGGTAACTTGTACTTATCCCTTGTGTTCCTGTGTGTTCACTTTCCGCCCTTGTGCTTCCCAGTGTATTCCTTGATTCCCTGCGTTCCTGTGTCTTGTGTTTGTGCGTTATGGAGCAAATCTGCCGTTGTCCTGGGCCTAGAGCCGGTAAATCGTGTGGAGCGTTCCTCTCCAAACCTGAAGTGGACCCTCACTCCCTTTGCTCTTCCTGTAGGGGCAAAGTTTGTTCGTCATCGGATACGTGCCCCGAGTGTGTTGGTTGGAGTGATATCCAGTGGGTGCGTTACGGCACGAAGAAGAGAAAATCGTCGAAACGTTCACCCAGGAAGGCTAGTGTTTCTTCGCCGCTACCGTCGCCCAGTGAACGGTCCGACGGGGCTTCTGTCTCGCCTTCTCCTACCCAGAGTAGGGGCCGAGGTAAGTCCATCGTGGGGAAAGAACCGAGCGTTCTTCCCCAGGAATCTGGTGAATGTGCAATGGGGATTGCGGGACCTTCTCGGGCTAGTGAGGAGCCCGGTAGTGCTGTGTCAGGGTGCTCTGGAGACTCGGCCCTTGTGCTTGGGGGGCACGTTTCCTCCGATGACCCCTTGTGGGGTAGTAACGTTGTTTCTGTGTCTTCGCCCCCTTCATGGGCCTGTGTTTCAGGTTCTTCGGCAGGCGGTGACAACCAGGGTAAGTTAGGTTCTGCAGGGAGTGATGCCTTCGGGTGGAAGCTTCCTAAGACACCGGGTAGGTCCCCTATGCGAATGGAAGAGGGCCTGGATTCCTGGTTCCCTAGTGTTGGGCGCCAAACCTATTTCCCAACCCCGCTCACGGAAGTTCCTGAAGAATTCCTGCAACCTTCTACCTCGGGTACGCAACGAGTCGCGAAGTCCCCCGCGGTCCCCGCTCCCGCCCGCTGTACGGTAAGTGCAGTGACGTCGGGCTCTTCAGAGGAGTCTTTCTCGTCGGGTGAAGAAGCCAGGAGGAAACATCGACGTCGGAGGGAGCGGTCCAGGAGCAGGCGTTCCCGTTCAAGATCGCGGTCCAGATACAGCAGGAAGCGCTCCTGTTCTCCAAGAAGAAAACACAGGAGGAGTAGGTCACCCGATGGCGATTGGGTTTTCGTACCCCGTAAAGCAGAGATACGATTTCCCCGGACCGGCGGTCCAAGGATTTCTCGCGAAGGAGACCGTTCTCCAAGCACAGTTTTGACCCTCGCAGGCAGATTCGCGAGAAGGACTCTACATGCAGGCATAAGACCGCGAAGCCTCCGGTTCACCCCGCCCAGCGGGGGGTACCGCGTATCCTTACGGGCAGCCTGGCCGAACCAGCCCAGCTGGTGCGGCCCTCGGACCGGAAGGAACGGTTCCCGCTGTCGGGTCAGCCCACGGGATCCGCGTCCTCGTCCCCCAGAGAACTTGAGTGGACACTAGTCCTCGCTGGGTCGGCGATGCCTGTGCTAACCCCGCCCCTGGTGCGGAAGCCTCCGCCGGGGAGGACCAGTACCTCGGCAGGGGAGTGCCTGTTGTGTCAAGAACAAGGCGCCCGGTGGGAGTGCCCGGTGACCCGGCTCCCCGGGCTCAAGCCGAGGCTTCGGCTGACGGTAGGGAGGGTTCCCCGACGGAGGACTCGGCCTATAGAAGAGTGATTGGCCTTATCAGGAGGCATCACAAAATAGAAGAACCAGCAGCTACCGACGAGGACTATTGGAGGTCCAGCCTTATACGGTTAATGCAGGCCCCTACTCAGCCTAAGACCTCCCTGGCTCTCCCTCTAGCCCGGGATCTCGTCCTGGGACAGGAATACGTAGATAGAGTGGTGGCAAGTAATGCCGAAGCCCCCAAGACTCAGAGTTCTTCTAAGTTACTCCAGGGGCTCAAGACGCAGGGCAAGGTCTATATACCAGAAGGACGTCGACCAGGAGCCTGCAAAGTAGAACCTTCTCTTAACATCCTGGGCCAGGGCGTCTCGGAGGACAGAGCCTCTTCAGCCCCAGTTTGTTTTTCTCCATCGGAGGCCGCGATGATGGAGGAAATGTCGAGGGACCTGGTGCGCGTCTCCTCTTGGCTAGACTGGTGGGCTTCCACCTTAGTAGGGGTGCAAGCCACGTTTGATCCTACAGACCCGGAACAGCAAAACCTCCTGAGGGAACTTATCACCTCCAGGGGCAAGACGCTTAAGTTCCTGACATACCAATCTCTCGCTCTGACAGCGAATTGGGTACTCCGCAAGAGGGACACCATCCTGGCAAAGGTGTCCCGAAAGGTCCCAGACAGGGAGGCGCGGGCCATGAGGAGCCTTCCCTTGTGGGGTGACTCCTTGTTCCCCTTAAAGGACTTAGAAACCATTATGGAGAAGGTGTCTAAGAGAAAAGAATTAAGCACCCCCAGGCCTACGCCTACAAGGAGACCGCCCTACAAGAGACAGTGCCTCGACGGCTCAGGCCTCTCCTAGCATGACGAAGAGAGAAGCTCCTTCTTCCTCCTGGACCTCAGCACCTCAGCCCCCCCGTAGGGTGGCCCCAGCAGCTTCAGCCTCCTTTAGGACAGGTTATTCTGCCTCCAGGAGAGGCCGTTCAGGCCGCTCCTCCAGAAGGAGATAGAGTGGGAGGCCCCCTATCCCTGCCCAAGCCTCAGGTTGGGGGATGCCTCAGACTATTTTGGCAAGCATGGAAAGCTCACGGAGCGGAGCCCTGGACAGTGTCCATACTGAAGGAGGGCTACAGGTTACCGTTCTTAGCAGAACCACCCCCTCTAATCCCGGCCATCTGGGCGGAGTGGCTTGTCCCCAAGGATCCATTAAAGAAGACCGCCCTTCAAGAGGAAGTGTCCTCCATGTTGGAGAAGGGCGCCATGGAGGAGATTCTACACCCAGGCCCGGGTTTCTACAGTCGTCTGTTCCTGGTAGAAATGGCGATGGCGGGGTGAAGGCCGGTTATAGATCTGTCAGCTCTCAAAAAGTTCATAAAGAAGACAGACCTCAAAATGGACACTCCGAAGTCAGTCCTACTGTCCTTGAGGGAGAAAGATTACATGATGACCATAGACCTCAAGGACGCCTACTTCCAAATTCCGGTCCACCCCTCAAGTCGAAAGTTTCTCCGGGTGAAATGGGGTTCCCAGATCCTGCATTTCAAGACCCTTTGCTTCGGATTGTCAACAGCGCCCCAGGTATTCACGAGAGTCTTCACGACTGTCTCAGTGTGGGCTCACGAACGAGGCATTCGCCTCATCCAATACCTGGATGACTGGTTGCTTCTTTCCTCCTCGAAGGACCTCTTGAAGGAGCAAGGGATGAAACTTCTCCAGTTTTGCAAGGATCTGGGTATCGTGATCAACCCGGAAAAAATCAAACCTATCCCCCTCCACCAGAATGACCTACTTGGGGATGACGCTAGATACCCTTCTGGGAAAAGCTTTCCCTTCAGAAGACAGAATAAACAATCTCATGGAGATCATTCGCCCGTTCCTATCGGGGCGCCCCAGGAGAGCGAAGGACTGGCAAAGACTAATAGGGCATCTGGTGTCGGAGAAACTGGTTCCCCAGGGGAGAATCAGACTCAGAGCCGTCCAATGGAACCTGAAGAACCTCTGGTGCCAAGTGGACTCGCAACAAGTACTAATCCCAGTTCTACCAAACACGAGGCCCTCCCTGGAATGGTGGCATTGCCGGTCGAACTCGCTCAAGGGGATGCCCTTTGCGAACGACCCCCCCGAGTTACTGCTGTTCATAGACGCCTCCAACCAGGGATGGGGAGCCCATCTCCTCGACGAGACAGCGAGAGGAACCTGGATGGACGGGGAAAAGGACCTCCACATCAATGTCCTAGAGTTGAAGGCAGTCCAGAAAGCTTGCCTACACTTCGCAGATCTACTAAGGGGAAACACTGTGGCGTTGATGTGCGACAACGCCACAGTAGTAGCGTACATAAAGAAGCAAGGAGGTTTGAAGTCAAGGGAGTTGTGCGATCTCACCATAAAGATTCTAGATTGGGCAGAAACGAACTAAGTTGTGTTATTGGCAAAGTTCATCCCCGGGAAAAAGAACGTGCTGGCCGACGGTCTCAGCAGGGTGGGCCAAATAGTAGGGACAGAGTGGTCCCTCCTTCCAGAAGTAGCCAAGCTCATCATCCAACGTTGGGGTTCCCCGGTGATGGACCTCTTTGCAACCAAACTGAACGCTCAACTTCCCGTATATTGTTCTCCTGTACCAGATCCGAAGGCAGCCTTGGAGGATGCCTTTCAGCACAGGTGGTACAACCTAGACGTGTACGCTTTTCCCCCCTTCACGTTGATAAGGCAAGTACTCAACAGAGTAAGGACGGCCCGAAACTTAAGGATGACTTTGGTAGCGCCCTGGTGGCCGGAGAGAGAGTGGTTCGCAGACCTAAAAGACCTGGCGAGTCAACCTCTGTGGCCACTCCCCGACAGGTCAGACCTTCTACACCAACCCCATTTTCTCAGATTTCACGACAACCCACAGTCTCTGCGTCTTCACGCCTGGAGACTATTGAGCGACTCCTGAAGAAGGAAGGGTATTCATCAGCTACTGCTAAGAGAATGTCGCTATACCTGAGAAGGTCTTCAGCTGCGGTCTACCAAGCTAAGTGGGACTCCTTCACGAAGTGGTGCGCTTCGAGGCACATTAAACCCCTCAAAGCCTCGGTCCCAGACATAGCGGATTTTCTGGTATATCTCAGAGACAAAATGGGAATGTCAATCCCAGCCATAAAAGGGGTACGGGCCGCCTTGGGCCAAGTCTTCCTCCTGAAGGGCATTGACCTGGGTTCCTCTAGGCACATCTCGATGCTTGTCAAGAGCTTCGAGCGGTCCTGCCCCCCACAAGCAGCTAGGGTGCCTCAGTGGGACTTAGCTAAGGTCCTGAAGATGTTGAGTGGCCCCCCCCTTCGAACCTTTGAAAGATATCTTAGACAGGGATCTCACTCTCAAAACAGTCTTCTTGCTAGCCTTGGTTTCTGCTAAGAGAGTAGGAGATCCATGGACTGTCTTATGACGTCTCTCATTAGAGGGGGTGGAAAGAAATATCTTTCAAGTTCGTTCCTTCTTTTGTGGCGAAGACCCAGAACCCAGTTGTCTGGTATCCTAAATTTGAAGGTTTCTCCATAGCAGCCATCCCTAAGACGGGTATTGCTGAGGCTTTAAAATTGTGCCCGGTCCGTGCCATTAGAAAATACCTTGAAAGAACGGCTCATCTCCGGCCAGGCATCAAGAGCCTCTTCGTCTCCACGGGTGTTACTAAGAAACAAGTATCCAAGAGCACCATTTCCTTCTGGTTGAGACAAGTTATTGCCAGGGCCTACAAGGAAGAAGATCTGGCCGTGCCAGGCGTCCCCAGACCTCATGACATCAGGGGTCTGAGCACGTCCTTAGCCTTTGAGAACAACATGGCAGTGGGTCAGATCCTTCGGGCAGGTACTTGGTCTAACCAGTTGACTTTTACTGCCCATTACCTCAAGGACTACTCGAGGAAGTCCTTAGACGGGTTCTCCATTGGGACAGTTATCTCCGCTCTCCAAGTGGTTTAACGGTAAAAGCCCCTGGCTCAATCGCGGATAGCAAACCGGGAGACACAGGTTCGTTTCCTTCATCCTCCCCAGTTGTTCCCTATCCTCATCGGAGATAACCATCTTGTACCATTGGATAACACGTTCTCCGCAACTACGTTACTGGATGCTACATCAGAAGAAGTTTTTCAAAGGGTGAGTACTTAGACACTAACGTGAGCTCTTTGTGTAGTTACCCTCTCGTCCGTTTTCTAGTATGTACCCTTATACTTAGGCCTCTTGGCTTCCGCTTACTGAGTCTGTAGGTCAGAATAGCACTCCCGCCTCCTAAAGTGAAAGTCTCCTAAGAAAGTAGTTCGAGGTAAGTATTCGTGTTGGAACAAATAAAAAATTTTAAGTAATTTTTATTTTTCCTACCATACTTACCGAGAACTACTTTCGGGTAATGGCCCTCCCTTCCTTCCCCGAGTGCCTCTCTACCCTTGCAAGTGTTGTGCTGCATCAATAGAACTTACTGGCGTTATCGATCCAAGCGGACCTCGACCTAGCGCAAAGCCTACCCTCGGGGCACATTCTCTAATGCCGAGGTAGGCCTTCATAGAAAACGGGTTTTAGGGTATCCTACACAAAACTCTGGTTGGTAAAGAGGAGATTACAGGTAACTCCTAAGAAAGTAGTTCTCGGTAAGTATGTTAGGAAAAATAAGAATTACTTAAAATTTTTGATATTTACCTTTTTTTATAGGCATTTCATTATAAAATCTTTATATCGAGCATTATTTTTTTAGTGTACTCGTATATATATATTTTTCTATTTAAAGTGATTTACAAAATGAAAATGAGTGTTCCGTCACTAAATATAAATCCTTTAGGTCTGTATTAGGGAATATATTTGGGCAAAGGTGGAAGACTAGCCATAAGACTTTTAGTACGGTATAACTACCCTACTGTTAGTTAGCACGGGGGGGTGGGGGGGTGTTATTACCGGAAACCCCGCTCACTCACACGCACACCTGTGTTCTATCGTCACTTTTACTTTTGGCTTGGTTGGAGTGGACATTGTCTCTCTCTCTACTGCCCAACCTTTTTTTGACTGGCCTTTGACTAATTAGAGGAGGACTCTGCAGGGGAGTCATAGACTCTCTATGTTGATGCACCCTCTCCATCTTCGAGAAGGCTGGTTGCAGCCGATCAAGCTCTATCTCTGTCCTGCTCCTCAGCGCTGACAACACCGCACTCCCTCTTACTGAGATGGCTCAGCCAGCGGAGGGAGTGCAAAGTCAGAAGCATGTTCCTATACCTCTCGGGGCACTCCTTTCCTGTTCGCAGATCAGGTTTCCTCTTGAGTGGCTCTTTTTTCTTCAGTTTTGACGACGACGCACTCCCTCGTTCTGTGATGGCAGCTGGTGAAGGGAGTGTAAAGTCTGAAGCACATTCCTGCTCCTCTCGGGGGACTCATTTCCCATTCGCGGGTTTGCTCCTCCCCCTTTTGGTCTCCTCCTCATGGGTCTACAAGGAGGAGGTTAGATTCGTCTATGCCTTTCTCTAGTCCGGTGAGTTTGCCATATCCTGCGATCTTCCTGCACTCGCCCGACCAGAAAAACTCATTTGATTCTACCAGTTTCTGCTGTGACGTCTTACCAGAGTACTCTCCTCACTCCGGTGGGAATTTCGACGACCGATGCAGGTTTACAGACATCGAAAGAACAGCTCCTGTCTTCCAGAGAGTTCCTGCTGACTTCCAGCACTCGCTACACAGAGCACGACCAAGTTCCAGTGCTCATCATCTTGTGACTTCGCCAGCAGAGACTACCAGAGTGATCCCAATTGCCTTGCAGTATCTACGACGAGATAATGCAGTCCAACTGACTGAGTTCCAGATCGCCACCGCAGTCCAGTTTGCGACAGCCCCTTGACTCATGACAAAGCTTTTCATGACTACCCTTCTGTTCACGACCGCACTTCATGACCAACAGCGAGACAGCACAGTCCAGTCGTGATCAGGTTTCTGGAATTCCAGTGACCGCAGTCCAGCACTTGACAATTCCTCTACTCGTGATTGCCCTTTTATTCGGACCAACATTGAAAAAGCTCAAGCTAGCTTGTGACCAGGCTTCATCTCACGACTGAGTTCCTGCATGCCACTGCAATCCAGCTTGTGACAACTCCTAGACTCGCGACCGCTCTTCAGTATCACAGAACATTCCAGTTCACGACTTTCCCTTCCAAGGGAAAGATGCTTTCCTTTATGAGCAGCAATATTCCCGCTTGCGAGGAGAATTGCAGACAGCCAATGAGTCTCGTAGGCCTTGCCTCTTGGAAGACATTGCCGACATCATAAGATGGAGAACTTGTCTTTTTTGCCGAGAATCGCAGAGCGCTACCGTCTTTGATCTTCACTGCAAGCAGGTTCATCGCTCTTCCTGGTGATACGATGCTCTCCTCCTCAGCTTGTCATGCACAAGAGCATGCTTGTGCTTTTACCACAGTGAACACATCATCGACGCTTCAAGCGAGTCTCCAATTCCAGACGACACTTGCTAGGCTCTCTTTGTCCAGAGCAAGAGCGAACACTACCTTATCAAAGCCAGCGCACACTGCCGCAATACCGCGCAGGTGTTC
Source organism: Palaemon carinicauda (assembly GCF_036898095.1). Classification (NCBI taxonomy): domain Eukaryota; kingdom Metazoa; phylum Arthropoda; class Malacostraca; order Decapoda; family Palaemonidae; genus Palaemon; species Palaemon carinicauda. Next base: position 90,923,781 of record NC_090751.1, on the reverse strand, counting down.
GCAACTTCGAAGTGCGCTCTACTTCAGCAGTGTACAGAACTTTAACTTATATTGTCTACAAGTCATTGACGAATTCAGCGCACACACTTTTCTTTGAACCTAACCCAGCACTTGCCAACAGTTGGACCTCGGCACTCATCAGCCTTTTTGCTTATACAGTATCTCACTCACCACTCAGAACTTATTGTTATCACACAAATACAGTGTGAATAGAATATGTCGATACAACTTCTTAAAAAAAAGATTCATCCTTTTACTAGAGGTTTAAAGGACCTGTGCATCCAGATGCGCAGGCTTCTACATCGGCTCCCCAGTTCTTGTTCGTTGGACCACCACCAGCACCAACTACTACTACTACTACTGGACTTACGTTTCTTGGGCGTTGGCAATCAGTTGCCGCCTCTTTTCCCTGTTTTAAACCATCTAGGTCACGTTTTGGTGTATGGTTACAAGTTGACATCTTCATGTAAATGGATGACAGTTACGATGTTAGTTGTGCATGCTCTCCCGCCCATATACCGTCATACCACATCGGTAAGGTATAATATAGTACTACACAGCAATTACCGCAGATAAAATGCTTCTGATCACTTGCATCTACCCCCTCCCTCTGTGATACAGAATGAGACTCGAGAAAAAATACTTTGTGGTTATTATCTCCAACTTCTCTCCACAAGTTAGACAACTAGTCTGATCACTTGCGCGGTTTAGGGTTCCGATTCTTTGTGATCTCCTCCTCACACCGTCATGTCTGCATAGAGCAACAATCTTGAAAGACATAAGCCTTCGGGGTTATTCTTTTTGTCACCTATATTTTAGGGGATTGAATCAGCTCATGCTTATGTTTACGAACTATAGCAAACATAGATTCGAGAGATCACACTACGTGTACACCTTGTCACCCTGTCCCCGCTTGCTCATGCTCCCTTGGGACTTGTGCAAGAAGAAATCCTCCATTTTCGGAGGACTACATCGGGAAGGCTAAATACAGCCAACCCAGAGCTTAGCCTTGGTCTTGCTCGTCAGTGCCTTGACTACGACGATCTCCCTCAATCTGAGTTAGCTCGGCCGGCAGAGGGATTGTGAAGTCTGAAACATTGTCCAGTTTTTCTCAAGAGGGTACACCTTTCTCGCATGCAAGTTAGGTTTTTTCTTCCGAGTGGTCTCCACGCGGAGTGTCGAGAAGAGTCTTGGTTTTATCCATGCCTTTTTCTAGCCCTTGAAAAGTTGTTCGTCGGAGCAAAACGACGAGGTAGCGTATAGACTTGAGTCAGTTTTGATACCTCTTCTGTGAGTTCAGAGGACTCGTCTCTTCTTCAACCAGGGCTCTTCACACCAACATGACTTCTCACACTAGCATGATTTTTTCAGTCCCTGTAGCAAATCCTGATGCTGGAGCACGCACTGCCACTCACCAGAATCCCTTGGGAGTACTGACGATCTACGCTCATATAACTCTGGCCCATGAACAGGTATCCAAGTTGAACAAAGGGCTCACTCCTGCAAGGGCTTACGTGAACAAGAGTGGTTAGTGAACCCCTTTGTGTAACAGAGTTAACTCTAAGGACAGAATATTTGCAGTGCAGTGAAAAAGGACATGCCTGTCCACCTGTTGAGGTGCAAAGGCCGGCTTCTTGATAAACTGTGTAACCTTAGATTCCGCAGGGACGTCTGAACTCAGGCCTACATAATACAGTGATACCTCGGTACTCGACCATAATCCGTTCGAGATCCGTGTTCGACCTCCGATTTGTTCGAGTACCGAATTTTTTTTCCCCATAAGAAATAATGGTATATATTCTATTCCGTTCCCAAGCACTCGAACAGGCCCAAAATATTAATAAAACGTGTACCTAAACAACAATAATTATCTAAATGTGTATGAAATTGGTCAGAAAATCCTATAAAACAATTTTAAACCATTTACTGTACTAAAATAAAACAATTTTAAACCATTTTCTGTACTGTAGTGAACATACCTTTGAGCAGCGGTTCGATGGCATACAGGGATGGATGTGGAGAGGATGGAAGGGGGAGGTTACTGCTTGGAAGGAGAGTCCCCTTCCATGATGTGGCGGGGTAGTTCTCCTTCAGGAGTTGTTTCTCTCTCCAATGAAAGGGTGGGCAGATCTATTTCAGGGGTTTCTTCTCTTCTTTGTCTCTTCTTTGGAGGAGAAACAGGCTTTGATGTAGCAGCTTTCTTTTCTTTTGTGAAAAACTGGTCTATTGTTAATTGTTTCTTCCTCCTCTGCAGTATTCTTCGAAAATGATACATGACACTATCATTAAACATATGCACTGCCCGGTTTGCTACTGCAATTTCTGGGTGGTATTTTTCAGCAAAAGCCTGCACATCTGCCCACTTGGAACAAATTTCATTGATGAGAGAACTTGGAACATCCTCCCTTACCTCATCCTCTTCTGAAGATTCCTGCTCCACAATCAGATCCTGCTGCTGTTGTTGTTGCAGGTGCAACAATTCCTCCACAGTCAACTCGGTAGAATGGCTTTCTACAAGCTCATCAATATCATCCTTGTCGACCTCAAGCCCCAAACTCCTGCCCATGACAACAATTTCCTCAACGACATCAGTGTCATCAGAAATTACAGGGGTAGCAGTGCTTGGACCCGCCTCTGGTTGGAAACCTTCAAACTCCCTCTCTGTGACACATGATGGCCACAGCTTACGCCAGGCAGAGTTCAATGTCCTATAGGTCACACCTCGCCAAGCTTGGTCAATCATGTTAACAGAGTTGAGGATGCTGAAGTGTTCCTTCCAGAATTCCTTTAGGGTCAACTTCGTGTCACTGGTCACTTCAAAACACTTTCTGAAAAGGGCCTTGGTATAGAGTTTTTTGAAGTTTGAAATGACCTGTTGGTCCATGGGCTGGAGTATGGGAGTAGTATTGGGGGGCAAGAATTTGATTTTGATAAAGCTGTATTCTTCTTTCAAGTCATCCTCGAGACCTGGAGGATGTGCAGGAGCATTGTCCATAACCAGAAGACATTTCATTGGCAAGCTCTTTTCAATGAGGTAAGCCTTAACCTGGGGGGCAAACACTTCGTTTATCCACTCAGTAAAGAATTGTCTTGTGACCCAAGATTTAGTGTTCGAGCGCCACATAACTGGTAGTGCACTTTTACAAATATTATTTCGTTTGAACACCCGGGGGTTGTCCGAGTGGTACACTAACAAGGGTTTGATCTTGCAATCGCCACTTGCATTTGCACACAGCAACAATGTTAGCCTATCTTTCATTGGCTTGTGACCTGGCATCTTCGTCTCGTCCTTGGTAATGTACGTATTGGCTGGCATTTTCTTCCAAAATAACCCAGTCTCATCACAATTAAAGACTTGTTGTGCGATCAAATTTTGTTCATTTATGTACCGATCGAATTCCCCCACGTATTTATCGGCTGCAATTTGATCCGAACTAGCTGCCTCCCCATGCCTAGTAACACGATGAATACCTGTTCTATTACGAAACTTTTCAAACCAACCCCTGCTCGCTTTAAATGTAAATGAATCACTTTCACTGGTACTCGGACTTTTCTTCACTAATTCTTCATAGATATGCAACGCTTTTTCACAAATGAACGCTTCACTAACACTTTCCCCGGCCAACTGTTTTTCTTTAATAAATATTAAAAGCAACTTTTCCATCTCCTCAATCACTTGTGGCCTTTGCTTAGTTACCGCCGTAACTCCCGTTGCAACATTCGCCTTCTTAATCATTTCTTTATGCTTTAAAAACGTAGAAATGGTCGACTTCGCCATTCCGTATTCTACCGCTAAATCGGACACTCGTACACCATTCTCATATTTCGCTATAATTTCCTTCTTCAACTCGATCGTTGTTCGCACTGTTTTCCTCTTCTCCTTCCCCTTAACACTCATTACTTTCTTGGGACTCATTATGAAAGCTAAAAAAGCAATTAAAAGCACTGAAAATCACTAAATCACAACGAATGCTGATCGCGCGTTGTCTGAGTGACGCTCTCGAGAGAATTGATGCTTCCCGAACAAGCGAGAGTGGCCGAGATGGCGCGATCATCACAAAGCCCATGCGGTCGTCACGTGTTCGGCTGGTCGAGTACCGAATTTTTGGTCGAGCACCGCAGCAAAAATTTCTCGAAAATTTTGGTCGAACTCCGAATTGTTCGAGTATAGAGTCGTTCGACTACCGAGGTATCACTGTAATGCATTAGTACGATATTCCATCACAAGGTCCTGTTCATTCGTATTCCACCTGGTTGTACATCCTTCACAAGAAGTTTTTCTCCTTAGCATCAACCGGGATTCACAGGAGTGGCTTTAGTCTGCTAGGTCTCTTGGACTACTGACTATTCTAGAAGACTTAAAGAAATCCGTTCGCCAACACCAAGTCGGCCTTTTGAAGTTTAGCCACAATCTGAAGATAGTTGTAAATCTCAAGAAAGTCATCCATGCAGCCAACACACGACTGATATTCCTAGGAATACTGCTAGACATCCGACTAGGAAAATCTTCCCTTCCGAAAGCAGACTAAAGAGACTGAAGAAGGCGGGAAGCCCCTTCTTTCTACTAGACTCCTTGAGTTTTGTCATGATCTGGGGATTGAGATAATCTCGAAAAGTACTCCCTACTAGTACCACAGAGTCTAATATACCTCGGGATTCTTCTAGACACCAGATTGGGGGATGTATTCCCCGCTGATGACTGGCTTCGATGACTGAGGAAAGTAGCAAGTCCCCTCTTGCGACGAGACTTCCTTACAGCTCAGCAGGGGTTACGTCTCCTAGGACTCCTGCCCTCCCTGCAACGCCTACTGTCCAACGACCGACTGCGAATACAATTTCTCGAGTGAGGGCTGGAGTCCAGTGGGTCCAACACAAGGACCTATCATTTCGGTAGTTACCCATAGAACATGTGCAGAAGGCAGACCTGGAATGATGGTGGGGCGACAGACGACAACCATCGCCGGTGGGTAGATCCTCTATCCCCACCTCCATGATTTGAAGTTCTTGACAGGATCCTCTCCTGCTGTGACACATGGCCGAGTCCAAGATTTTTCAGCATATAAACCTCCTAGACTCGAGGGCATCCTTTTTGGCCCCGCAGCATTTTCATCAGCTCCTATCAAGTCACTCCGTGGTCTTGATGAGCAACAACACCACAATGTTGGCATACGTCATCAAGCAAGGCGCTGCTTTTTCTCAGCACCCATGCCACCTAGATGTGGAAGCACTACGATGGGCAGAAAACAACTCTGTGTCCCTATCAGCGCGCTTCATTCCAAACAAAGGAATGTGTTCACCGACAACCTGAGCAGAGAGACTCAGTTAGTGGTCTCCGAGTGGTCTTTGCATTGTCGAGTAGCCAACAAAGTCCAAACTTTGTTGGGTTCCCCGACGGTGGATCTCTCCGCGACGTCCCTAAACAGCAAGCTCCCGTTGTACCGCTCCCCAGTGCCGGATCCGCAAGCACTCTAGCAAGAAGCTTTTCAACAACAGTGGATCAACATCAATGCCTATTCTTTTCCCTCGTATTGCCTGATGAGAAGAGTACTCAGCAAGGTGAGAAAGTCCAACAAATGACCCTCGTAACTTCACTGTGGCATCAAATGGAAGGGTTTCCCAGACCTTCCTCAGCCGTTGTCCTAAGTCCCAAGAGAACTCCCCCTCATGTTACGATCTACGCAGACAACCATATGCAGAGGTTTGCCAGAAAGTCGTAGAGTCCTTGCATCTTTCTCATGGAGGTTATCTAGTATCTCCTTGCCAAGAAAGTCTTTTCACAACATGCTGTAAAAGATGTCTGGTACTTCTGGGAATCTTCAGCTGTAGTATATCAGACACTTCAGTGAGGCCTTTATTGCCTTGCATTTGATGGGAAAAGGTTTACCTTTTCCTTGGAATTTTCTATCTTCATACTGAGTCTCGAATGTACCTGTCCTCAGCTGGAAGTTGACCGTCTCCATGGAACATAATCAGGGTACTGTACTACAATCTGCGAAAGGAGCACCCTAGGTGCCACTGTTGTTGTAGTGGTTTGCGGACTGTGGCCAGAGGTAGCACCCAAACTGCGCAGTGTCCAAATGCTGACCACAACCCAACGTTCACTACACAAAAAAAGATATACAACGGTGGAATACCCAAATAATCTAGATAACAGGTCAAGAGAATAGAGCACTGGGCACCACCCCTTGGTTTATACTGGGCAAGGGGACCCAGCTAGAATCTTAGCTCCTTTTTTTATTTATCCTGCCTTGATCTTGCTGAATATAAGTAAATTATAGAACATTAGGTGAAAGGAAACATTATAATTTTTTATACTGACAACAGGACATAGTGTGGGAGGAAAAAATGATGATACATGACTTATTAGAAAGATTTAATAAAAAACTGTTAGGATTACATTAACATTGTTTTGTCATTCAAATAAACAATTAAAGGAAAAAATAGTACTCCATTACACTCCAGCCTCACAAATAAAAGATAAACAAATTTTTGAATAACAAGAAAAGCGATTCAGATGCTGGACGCACTTATGGGTTCCCTAACCAATATCAAATCAACCATCTAGCATGAACATATAGAACTGTGAAAATACTGTACTACAATAATTTTTCCTAAATCAATACTGTCCTTATCAATATCCAGTCTACCATTAGGCTGCAAAGTTACTCGAACATTCTTAACCTTTGAACAGTATGGCCGCACTAGATGCTGTGCAGGTCTCTGTGGGCCCACCATAGCAATGTCTAGTAAATCTCTAATTGTAAACCTGCACTGTGCTAAAGTTTCGTTGTCATCGAAACTTTTCTGACCAACCACAGTAGTGCCTAAATATCTCATTCTTTGAATGGGTTTTGATAATTCTGGAACAATTCAGACTAAACTCAAACACAGTCACTCTCCTCCTAACATCTGAATTCACTTCCTGGGCCTACGACCAGATATGCCATTTCAGTAGCTCCTGTGAACTATTAATGTTTATGACACCCTTCAAAACATTTCTCCAAAACTCCACCTGGGTCACTGGTCACTTTCAGAAAACACTTGACGTCAATTACATGTTTGGGAAGTGACTCGTGTAGCAGGGCAGAAATATTTACAATACAAGTCTTCACCAGGCTGACTAGCAACATAAACAGGTGCAGGATGATGCAGTACCCTTCCAATTATTAATTCCAAAATTCTAGTTGCCTCTTCAAACGCTACAGGGAGTAGGGTGTGCTGCAAAAAGAAATATCGTTAGACAAGTGGTAGGATCAAAAATATAAAAGATAACACTTATGTAATGGAAAAAAATGAAAAATAAGTTGTATTCATTTTTAACAATACTTTTAATCTTTCCACATTGTCAGACATCCCCTGGTCTTTAAGACGACCTCCCGGCTCGCCCTGGCTTCAACCAGAAGAATTAGTGAACAGCACGCCCTTCCTTACAATGTCGTCATCTTCCATTCTAATAATTAAGAACAAGGATTCTCGACTTCGTTCCCGAGTGTATCTCTAGACCTAAAATCCGACAGCAATGGATTACAGGTTTGAGCCCATCCGGATTGACAGTCTTTGTGAGGTAACCAATGATCCAGATACTCTGCTTCTATGGTAGTATGGGCGTTGGGGTATTACCTCTAGCGAACCTCAGGAGCTCTCACCCGGATGGGAAGGAGGCTTTCAACAAGGGGGATGTTAATAGGACAATCACAAAGAATTTGATCTCGTGGATTCGCAAGGTCATACAGCACCTCTCTAATCATGACTCTCCTCCCTAACCGCGGAAACCAAGAGTCCACAATGTTAGGGGGTGTAAACACACCCCTAACCTTTTAAGAAAACTACTCTGTGGTGCAGGTCCTGTGAGTGGGTGTGGCGAAGCGTCAGACGACTTTCACAGATTTTCCTTCAAGGTGTAACCCACAGGAACATGGAAATGTTCTTTTTCATACCTGTGGTGGTTGCACAATAAGTGGTTTATACACCTCTAGCTCCTTGATTGATAAGTAACAGACAGTGGAGGGTGGTGTTGCTAAGGATATGTCTGGTATGAATGATAAGAAAGACTGGCATCTTCTTTCTTACACCTATCCCCTCTCTGGGGACACAGCACCCACGGTACGGTGCAAGTTGGCTTCCGCTTTCTGCAGGTATAACCACTTCCCTTGTGGAACTTGATATATGCACATACATATTTGTTACCTCCCTTTACCCCTTTGGCGAGGTGGGAATTGGTTAACGTCTATGGCTTGGTCAAAGAGGTCTCAAGAACTCGCAGAATTCTTATCTAGACAAGTCACATTGCTGGTATCACACAATCACACGGATTGCTCAGTCTGCTAAAGTATGCAAATGCAGTTTAGCAAGGTGTCAGGACCTTTCCTAATGACATCGTGTGTAGCACGAAGGAATGTCCCAAGTCAATGACCAAGCCATTTGGTTAGGACTTCCACCCACCTAAGGGTGAATCTTCATTGATAAAGAGCTAAAGGGTTTATATTTAGTGATGGGACAAATTTGTAATTATCCTAACGATACAAATCTGTAGCTTTTTATACAAATTGTCCTGCCATCACCTCCCCTCACACAAGTCCTGCCTGCAATTAGAAGTAACAATAGAACACAGGTGTGAGTTTGGTAGTGAGTACTAAACTCCCCCCCCCCCTAACTGGTGGTGGGATAGTTATGCCTCACTAAAAGTCTTATGGCTAGTCTTTCAGCTTCTCCGAAAGTACATTCCCTAACAAAGAGCTGCAGGTTTGTAGCGCTAGGAAAAATACAAATTATTTTCAAATATGTGAGGTTTAAGCCAAAAATCTTGTATCATGTTTGAGTGCCTCAACATGAGGATCCCACAGTTTTATAGAATAAAAAATACAAATTAATTTGAAATGTTTGCCTAAGTAACCGTGCCTATGTATAATCCCAGGTGTATTTATAAAATAAAAAGTAACCTTGACTGGAAAATAATTATAAATCTTTTTCTTTTTTTAATAAACTTTAGATTAAACAGTAACTTACTCATTAATGGGTTTACACAATTTACACTATGTGACATGTGCAAAGAACCTTCTCTACTATTTGTCACATTCTATTGCGATTGTAGTCATATCAAAATATATAATGTATACCATATGCATGTGCTTGCTCAGATGTGTGCATTAGTTAGTACTCAAGCATTACAATATTATTTTCTCTTTCTCTAATATGGTATTGGGATTTTTTTTCAGTTCTAATCGCATGATTAACCCCATTGATACACCTGCTCCAAGTCTGAAAATAGTTTTGAACAATGCGGGAGAAGCATATAGTGTATATTATTGTCATCTGTGTGGCTGTGAATATCAAGTGAAATACAATCTTCAAAAGCATCTAGAGACCCGTCACTCTGAATTGGAGCGCAATGGTGTGCCAGAGTAAGTGTTATTTATGTGTTCATAAGATTTACAGATTTACTAATAAATGCTGTACAGTATTTGGTTTTTAATTATATCTTGTCATTGTAAATGACTAAGCAACATTGGTTTGGTCATTGTTTTTTGCCAAGTATGGGTTTTATGTATGTTTAATTATATGTATCATGTTTTTCAATTATTAAGAGAATATTAATAATGAGCATTTATATTGTTAAAGGAATGTGCAAGTACATGGAACCTAAGGACCCCTTTCATAAAGTAAACTGTGACTAAAATCAGCTAATATTGTGTTTCCTAATGAGAATGAATTAACATGCATTTTAGTGGGCACATTCTTTCCATCAAGTGAAGTTAAACAAAATATTGGAAAACTATATTGTGTGTGAATTTTAGTTATTTATTTAAGAATTCTGATACAATAAAAAATTATTCTTTCAATATCTTTAATTTGCATTTTCAGGCAAATAGTTCAGTGTAATTTGTGTACAGCTCTCTTTTATTCTAAAAGAGCATACGAGGCACACAGTCATCATCACAGGGAGTCAGACTTGTATGCTACCAATGAGGCAATGAGGTAAATAAAAGATATTTAAGTCTCAGTTTTAGAATTTAATAGCATTTGCTTTAATCTTAACCCTGGATAGGTACGCTCCTCGGACACCCCTTTAAGGGTATACTCGGACGCGAACGACCCCGACGCCAAAAAAAATTCTTGAAAAATCAGTTTTTGCAGTAACCTCCTTTTTTCTTTTGCCAAAAAAAACTTCAATGAATGCTTAAAACAACTGTAAAGATAAATACTACTCATCTGCAGAAAAACTATTTATTATAAATATTTTAAAAAATTAAGTAGAAAAAAAAGACCTGACATAAAAATTCATAAAAAAAAAAGTTTATACATATATACACAAATCCTTTTAGGAATTGATTCTTGAATGTTTAGGACACATCTTGATGTATTTTGGATGAAGTCAGACCCATGGAGGTGAAGATCTGAAATGAGAAAAAAAGAGTAATTTTTTTGGCCAAAAAAATTTGTCCAAATTTCATGAATTTTTTTGGGTACCCAAATGAAATAGGAAGTTGCTAATTTTTTTAGGGAATAAACATATGTTATCCTAAAATAGAAATATGTAAAAAAATCTTCATTATTTTGTAAATTACATTTATATCAGGGGCCATATCTAAAGGTAATTTTTTGAGTACATAGAAATTTCGTAAAAAAATACATATATTTAATATATAATATTTTTCAATATTAAACTTACCCGATAATCATGTAGCTGTCAACTCCGTTGCCCGACAGAATTCTACGGAAGGGATACGCCAGCGATCGCTATACAAGAGGGGGGTGTACTCACAAGCGCCACCTGTGGCCAGGTACAGCAGTACTTCTTGTTGACACCACTTCAATTTTTCCTCTGTCGTGCTTCCGGCAAGACGTTCATGGATATGCTTATAATTTTGGAGTCTTGTTCACGGTTTTTGGTGAAGTATTGCTCTAAGATTTCAGCTTTCGCTATTCAGGAAGTTTTATTATTAGCTTAGCTAACTTTTGGAATTAATTTGATTAATTATGGTGACGAAGAGAGTATGAACTCTCTTTCACCTTTAAATGGCCGACCCTTCCCTTAGACGGAAGTGTTGGTGTCTAAGAGAGTATAGACTCTCTTTCTTAATTTTGCTTAACAAAAGTTATAGATTTATTTTATATCTCTCCGCCTTTTATAGGCCTCTTCGATTAACTTCCTTTTATTATAAACTTATTGAAATTAATTTTTATATTTGTTTATATTCGACCTTTCCTAATAGTAGGCGGTCTTTTCTTGGTACCGAAGTTAATTAACATTGAGCCCGTCATTTCGGTTTTACCTGTTAACATATTATGCTATTTTAATGTTTTTGAAAGAATTTCTTTGATAGTCTCGTACTGTTTTCAAAGTTGAACTAACGTTTTGTTTTGTCTCTGCAGTTGTTGACGTTCAGAACGTTCAACTTGCGCTCTATCGTTACGATAGAGAGAGAATTTTCACGGTGTCACGTTGCAGTAAGAGTAACCGTGTCTAGCGTTTTGTTCATTCTTTCTTAACTTAATGGTTTTAATTCTAATAAAGGAACTTTTCATTTTGGGAAATATTTCAGTTTTTTCCTTTAACAATAATATGTTTTAACGATATATATGATTGGGCTCTTCTCTCAGGTTCTAAGTCAAGAGAGAGAGAGAGAGAGAGAGATAGAGACGGAGGGAGAAAGAGGAGGATAAACGTTTCGTTCAAGCGAGTAACGTTGTTATCGTTTTTGCTCTTCTCCCTAGTCTCTTTAGGGGAAGAAGGTAAACGTTTCTAGAGTTTTTTCTTGTTCTCAAGCTTTATGCGGTGAGAGATTTTAAACGTAGTTTATTTGATCTAGTGTTTAGTCTCTTTCCAGCCACTGAATTATTTATCTTTCATTAGATTTTTCTGTTACATTGTAATTCTGTTTTCGCAATTACTAACTTTTGAGAAAGGATAGAATTGCGTGTTTCAGGTACAAACCGCTTAAAGTTTCGAGTTCAGTGAAATAAGTGCAAACAGAAAATCAAAAGTGATAAGTGATTAGCGCAAAGTGTGTCAGTGTTGTGCGTGAGGGTACTTCTGTGCGTGCCAGTCGTCCTCCCAGTCCGGGACCTCTTGCAAGCTCCCAAGCCCAGGGGAGAAGCAATGTCGAAGGGCAAAAGGGTTCGGCAGGCCTTGATCGGCGCACAGAAGTATCCTCGGTGGTTGTGGGCGTGTCTTACAGAGACCGTCACTCCCACCCGCAGACGATTGAGCCCTTATTTTGCTCGTCTGCAGAAGAAATTTCGGGGAGAAAACGCTGGTCTCAGGTCTCAAGACCTCTTAAACGTAAAGTCCAGACCTATGCCAGACGTACGAAGTTAGAGTTCAACAACCCGGATGCAGTCATTGGGTTAGCTCTGACTCTCCTCAGTCATCAGGTGACTGCACACCTCCTAAGAGAGGTAAGGCGATGCCTCTACATCTTCTATTAAGGCTTTGCCTTAACAGACCTTATCGTCTGTTGATCCCAAGACGACTTTGCTGCAGTCCATGCAGTCGCAGCTTGCGGTCTTAATGCGTGAGTTTCAGGCTGAGAAGGTTACACCTCCTCCTGCGAACGCTCCGCCTCTCCGCAGTCCAGTCTGCCAGGCGTACGAAGTTGAGGTTCCTCAGGCTACCTTACCGCGTTCTGAGTTGCCAGTTACCAGCGGTGTGCAGCAACCTCCGCCTCCTCCTGCGAGAGCTCCGCCTCACCGCAGTCCAGTCTGCCAGGCGTACGAAGTTGAGGTTCCTCAGGCTACCTTACCGCATTCTGAGTTGCCAGTTACCAGCGTTGTGCAGCAACCTTAACCTTCCTTAAGGCAACCTCAGCAATGGGAGCAGGAGTCTTATGCCTTACTTCCTCCGCTTCCGCTTGCGGTTCCACCAGCGAGGCAACAATCTCTTGAGGTACGACAACCTCTTCCATCAATGAGGCAGCCACCTCAGTACTCGCTGCAGTACCTCAACTCTCGCAGCTCACACCTCAGGAACCTTAACTCGTTCCTCAGGAACCTGCTACTGCGCATCCGCAATCCTTACAGCAAGCGCAACTCTTGAGGCAGCAACCTCATGCTATGAGTCAGCCACCTCAACGCATGCATCTGCCACTTTTTCCTCAACTTGAGCTTCTTCCCATTCAACTTGGGAATAACAAATGACAATAATAACACCTCATTACTTTCATAACTTGCATTTGTAATCATATACATGTATGCCTACACAAACATTATGATAATGGAGGTTATTTGTATTACTTATATAAAAATATATATGTATTCCTTGCAATATATTTTTAACAAATCGCAAAATATGGCAAAAATATCTTCTAAACAAAAATGAATCATGAGTTATGAATGTAAGGTAATATTATGTTGATTTTAAACCCCATGCAAGCATGCATGTAGTAATGCAGTGTTGCCAACAGGGCGAGTTTCCCTTTCCTGAGGTGAAGTAGATTATAGTACATTTAGTGTAGCTTAATTCTACGATTATCATGCCGGCTATCAAATTCATCAACAAAACAGTCTAAATCAATTCCCTCGGCACGTGCACTTTCAATGGACGGTAATGCGATATTACTCACTCTAGCACTGGTCATGGAATTTCTGAGAAATGTTACACGCCATGCAACACGCTCTGCTTACCTTACAGCATGCTCTACATACAGCATGCTCTGCATACAGCATGCTCTGCATACAGCATGCTCTGCATACAACATGCTCTGCATACCTTACCGCATGCTTCTCAGTCACACATCTTTGGTTGTTGCCAACTCACTAGACTGTCAAGCAGTTTCATAACGTTGCCTTCTAGTCTGCTGCTTTTGCACCAGTGAAACCCTCACTGAGAGAACTTAGCTTTTCTCGGATATGGTCCCTGTAGATGAGAAAGTGCTTTTCTCCCTCCTTCTGATATTCCCTTGAAGACTCTGTCATTTGGAGAGGAGCCTTTAGCTGCGTAGCCTCCTATGGACTTTTATTTAAGAATAACATGCTCCCAGGGAAGGTAATGGTTCCACTTCAGTCGCTAACCCCGTCTGTTACCACACCTGCTCCCATAGACCTTGAGCTGTGTTGCAAGACATGCAGTCCTAGCTTAGTCCTTGTTAGAGGATTTTTTTGTTTACGGAGTCAGTGTGTCACTGGGAAGACGTTCAACAACCAGCAGAAGTGACTTGTTGTGACGCAGTGCGGCAACCTCAGCAACCCGATAAGGAGTTGTCTGTACGACCCAGACAGTCTAGACAGCTTCGGGTTGTCACTGTACTTCCTCGCTTCCCCATGGTTGACAGTTCACAGACTGTGCAGCAGTACCATGATCTTGTGTCCGGCTCCGTCAGACGACTGGCTTTTAAGAGCTCCCACAAGTCGTCGCTGTCTGGAGATTCTCAGATGGACTATGGATCTGACCAAGGAACTGGGCCTCCTGGTCAATTTTGAGGAGTCTCAGCTCGTCCCATCCCAGACCATTGTCTCCCTGGGTATGGATCTTCAGAGTCGAGCTTTTCGGGCTTTTCCGTCGGCCCCAAGGATCTTCCAAGCCCTAGAATGCATCCAGAGCATGCTGAGAAGGAACCGATGCTCAGTCAGGTAGTGGATGAGTCTAACAGGGACACTTTCATCGCTGGCCCTGTTCATCGTGTTAGGGAGACTCCACCTCCCCCCCTTCAGTATCATCTAGCTGCTCACTGGATAAAGGACATGACGCTAGAGACGGTCTCAGTTCCTGTTTCCGAAGAGAGGAGGTCTTCTCTCGCGTGGTGTAAGAACAGCTTTCTTCGCAAGGAAGTCTATCTTTGGCTGTTCAGAAACCCGACCGCCTTCTCCTCTCGGACACATCAGACACGGGCTGGGGTGCGACTTTGGACGGACAGGAATGCTCGGGAACATGGAATCAGGAACAAAGGACACTTCACATCAATTGCAAGGAGTTGTTGGCGGTTCTTCTGGCCTTGAAAAACTTCAAGTCCCTCCAGCTTAACAAAGTGGTGGAGGTGGACTCTGACAACACCACAGCCCTGGCTTACATCTTCAAGCAGGGAGGGACTCTTTCGTGAAGTTGTTCTAGATCGCAAGGGACCTCCTCATCTGGTCTAAAGATCGAAAGCTCACGCTGGTAACGAGGTTCATTCAGGGCGGTATGAATGTCATGGCAGATCACCTCAGCCGGAAGGGTCAGGTCATCCCCACAGAGTGGACCCTTCACAAGAATGTTTGCAGCAGACTTTGGGCCCTGTGGGGTCAGCCAACCATAGATCTGTTCGCTACCTCGATAACCTAGAGACTCCTGTTGTATTGTTCTCCGATTCCAGACCCAGCAGCAGTTCACGTGGATGCTTTTCTGCTGGATTGGTTCCATCTCGACCTGTATGCATTCCCGCCGTTCAAGATTGTCAACAGGGTACTTCAGAAGTTCTCCTCTCGCAAAGGGACACGGCTGACGTTGGTTGGCTCCGCTCTGGCCCGCGAGAGAATGGTTCTTAGAGGTACTGCAATGGCTGGTCGACATTCCCAGGACTCTTCCTCTAGGAGTGAACCTTCTACGTCTACCTCACGTAAAGAAGGTACACCCAAACCTCCACGCTCTTCGTCTGACTGCCTTCAGACTTTCGAAAGACTCTCAAGAGCTAGGGGCTTTTCGAAGGAGGCAGCCAGAGCGATTGCCAAAGCAAGGAGAACATCCACTCTCAGAATCTATCAGTCTCAAGGGGAAGTCTTCCGTAGCTGGTACAAGACCAATGCAGTTTCCTCAACCAGTACCACTGTAACCCAGATTGCTGACTTCCTGTTATATCTAAGGAAAGTAAGATCCCTTTCAGCTCCTACGATCAAGGGTTACAGAAGTATGTTGGCAGCGGTTTTACGCCACAGAGGCTTGGATCTTTCCACCAACAAAGATCTACAGGACCTCCCTAGGTCTTTTGAGACCTCAAAGGAACGTCGGTTGTCCACTCCAGGCTGGAATCTAGACGTGGTCCTAAGGTTCCTTATGTCATCAAGATTTGAACCTCTCCAATCAGCCTCTTTTTAGGACCTCACATTAAAAACTCTTTTCCTCGTGTGCTTGACAACAGCTAAAAGAGTAAGTGAGATCCACACCTTCAGCAGGATCATTGTTTTCACATCTGAAACGGCTACATGTTCCTTGCAGCTCGGTTTTTGCTAAACGAGCTTCCTTCACGTCCTTGGCCTAAGTCGTTCGAGATCCCAAGCCTGTCCAACTTGGTGGGGAATGAACTGGAGAGAGTACTTTGCCCAGTTAGAGCTCTTAGGTACTATCTAAAAAGGTCTTAACCTTTACGAGGACAATCAGAAGCCTTATGGTGTGCTATCAAGAAACCTTCTTTTCCAAGTTCTAAGAACTCAGTTTCTTACTATTCAGGCTTCTGATTAGAGAAGCACATTCTCATCTGAAGGAAGAAGACCTTGCTTTGCTGAAGGTAAGGACACATGAAGTGAGAGCTGTGGCTACTTCAGTGGCCTTCAAACAGAGCCATTCTCTGCAGAGTGTTATGGATGCAACCTATTGGAGAAGCAAGTCAGTGTTCGCATCATTCTATCTCAAAGATGTCCAGTCTCTTTACAAGTACTGCTACACCCTGGGACCATTCGTAGCAACGAATGCAGTAGTAGGCGAGGGCTCAGCCACTACATTCCCATAATCCCATAACCTTTTAACCTTTCTCTTGAATACTTTTTATGGGTTGTACGGTCGGCTAAGAAGCCTTCCACATCCTTGTTGATTTGGCGGGTGGTCAATTCTTTCTTGAGAAGCGCCGAGGTTAAAGGTTGTGATGAGGTCCTTTAGTATGGGTTGCAGCCCTTGATACTTCAGCACCTTAGAGTTGTTCAGCCTCCTAAGAGGAACGCTGCGCTCAGTAAGGAAGACGAACTTATTTAAGGCAGAGTAATGGCTCAAGTCGACTTCCTTACCAGGTACTTGTAATTTCATTGTTATTTTGAATAACTGATAATATGAAATACGGGATACTTAGCTTCTTGATATACATGTACACTGGTTTTCACCCACCTCCCTGGGTATGAATCAGCTACATGATTATCGGGTAAGTTTAATATTGAAAAATGTTATTTTCATTAGTAAAATAAATTTTTGAATATACTTACCCGATAATCATGATTTAATTGACCCACCCTTCCTCCCCATAGAACCAGTGGACCGAGGAAAAATTGAAGTGGTGTCAACAAGAAGTACTGCAGTACCTGGCCACAGGTGGCGCTTGTGAGTACACCCCCCTCTTGTATAGCGATCGCTGGCGTATCCCTTCCGTAGAATTCTGTCGGGCAACGGAGTTGACAGCTACATGATTATCGGGTAAGTATATTCAAAAATTTATTTATCTAATGAAAATAACATGATATTTATGCAGGTAAAAATATACCAAAATATCACAAATTCTATAGGGAACAAGAATATATATAGATAGGGCAGCTTACGCTTCGGATATGTCCACAAAATGGCCGCCAACCACACTGACTCAGACTCCCTAATCTGCCACTTGAAATGTAGGAAGGGTATGTCCATTTCAAGGTGTTATTTACTAATCTAATTATTATTGGATATGCATAAAAATTGTATGGTGGGTTGCTGGATAATTGTCGATTATTTTACGACTATAAAATTGAAATTCCGACCCAAAAAAAATTTTTTGAAGGGAAATAAAATCGAAAAAAAAAAATGTAAAAATATAATATTTTAGCTAAAAAAATTTGATGATATTCAATAAAAAAAAAAAGTAAACAAAATTTTCCGACAAATAAACATCTAAAGGAATCATTACTCTGTGATAGTTCCTTAGTACGTAGTAATTTTGAAAGAATTGGGAAAAAACGAAAAAATGGCAATCACCGGAAAATCGAACACATACCTATATATACGCCATATCTGGCTAAAAAAAGATAGGCATGGGTAGCCAGATCATCTAGAAACACTTTCCAACACTATAAAAATATAAGTTTTGCGACACTACTTGCCAATTCCTTACGGTAACATGACTAAGCGAAAAAATGCAAAACAAATAAAAAGGGGCACTCGCGGAAAAATGGCTAACATTCTAATATACGGCATTTCAGAAAAAGAAAATTCAGCCACGTGCTAGGCAAACCATCAAGGCACATTTTCCGACAAATAAACATCGAAATGAATCATTACTCTGTGATAGTTCCTTAGTACGTAGTAATTTTGAAAGAAATGGGAAAAAACGAAAAAATGGCAATCACAGGAAAATCGAACACAAACCTATATATACGCCATATCTGGCTAAAAAAAAAAAGATAGGCATGGGTAGCCAGATCATCTAGAAACACTTTCCAACACTATAAAATTATAAGTTTTGCGACACTACTTGCCAATTCCTTACGGTAACATGACTAAGCAAAAAAATGCAAAACAAATAAAAAGGGGCACTCGTGGAAAAATGGCCATTCTTATATACGGCATTTCAGAAAAAAAAAATTTCAGCCACGTGCTAGGCAAACCATCAAGGCACATTTTCCGACAAATAAACATATAAATGAATCATTACTCTGTGATAGTTCCTTAGTACGTAGTAATTTTGAAAGAAATGGGAAAAAACAAAAAAATGGCAATCACAGGAAAATCGAACACATACTTATATATACGCCATATCTGGCTAAAAAAAAAATAGGCATGGGTAGCCAGATCATCTAGAAACATTTTCCAACACTATAAAAATATAAGTTTTGCGACACTACTTGCCAATTCCTTACGGTAACATGACTAAGCAAAAAAATGCAAAACAAATAAAAAGGGCCACTCGCGGAAAAACGCCCAACATTCTAATATACGGCATCTCAGATAAAAAAAAAGACATGCACGTGTTAGCCCAACCATCAAGGCACACTTTCTAACACATAAACATGAAAAAAAAATGAATAATATACGGCAATTCCTTACTACGTAGCAATTTTTTACAAATATTGAAAAAAAAACAGAAATTGGTAACCGCAGTTAAATACCCAATATACCAATAACTACGTCATATCTGACAAAAACAAAGTCATGCATGGGTAGCCAGATCATCTAGACACACTTTCCAACACTAAACAAGCAAAAGTTCTACGACACTATTTGGCAATATCTTACGGAAAATTGACTTGGCAAAAAAATGAAAAAAAAATGAAAAAGGGGCACTCGCGGTAAAATGGTCCTCGTGGTAATGAACGACATTTTAACTAAAAAAAAAATCATGCACATGGTAGCCAAACAATCCACCAAGACTTTCCACAACTGATAACCTATACAAGTTGCACCATTCTACGACAATTTCATAATACGTAATAACTTTGATAATTATGCAAACTACCTTAGAAGGGTAAACTCGGTCGCGCTCGACCCCGACGCGTCTCAGAAATCAGGGAAGGAGTACAGCTACAGCAATGCACATCTGGACACTACTAGAGCGTGTAGGGGAGACACCTCCTGCAGGTCGATCACCCACAAATTCAGTCACGGGGGTGAGTCACGTGAGAAAAACCTGTTTTTTTTTTACGCTCGGGGTCGCGAACGACCCATCGTACCTATCCAGGGTTAATCACTGACAGCTGTTTTGATAACTCGGAGGATGATGCACTGATATTATGGAGGGTTATGCTTGATGACCAAGCTGCATTGGAGGTCTCACAAACAGGGCTAAGACTTGTGCATTTTTACATAATTATAGGCTTAAGTATTTTCTGTGTATTGACCATTAGATTAGCCTTTAAACCAGTGCTTGTAGTTTTTATTGCATTTCCTACAGTGCATTTTTGCATAATCATAGGCCTCAGTATTTTCTGTGCATTGACCATTAAATGAGCCTTGAAACCAGTGCTCGTATTTTTTATTTTTCCAGAGCATTTGCTCCTTTGTGTTAATCCCATTCTGTATTAACAGTTTGTGTACTGCAGTCAGTGCCCTTAAGTATACAGTGCTTAGTGCTTATTACTTATTCAACCTCATAACGGTTTACTCTTTCAATTTTTGCTGACATCATCCATTAAACATTGTTCTTCAATAAGGGAAAAAGGGATGCTTACTTAGGATTTTAAACTTGGTTTTTCAATATTAAACTTAGCCGGTGATTATATAAGCTGCAGCTCTGCTGCTCGACAGAAAACTCTACGTTCAAAATCCGCCAGCGATCGCTATGCAGGTAGGGGGTGTACTTCAACAGCGCCATCTGTCGTGCAGGTACTCAGTACTCAATGTAAACACAGAACTCAATTTTCTCTCTGTCGTGCCACCGGCAAGACCTACTAAATTCGCTGTTGCTAACTGGATTGGTTTTCACAACTTTTTGGTGAAGTACACGTTTCTAGTTTTGAGCTTTCGCTTTGCAGGCTTTATCTTCAATACATCCTTGCATTCTTTTGTTGATATCGGATTATTTGTTGATGACTTTGGATAGTTTTTGAATTCCCCTTTGACTAATTCAAAATGGCTGACCCTTCTCAAGTCCCTAAATTCAGGAAGTGTAATACTAGGGACTGTTCAAGGCGTCTTCCGAAGGCCTCTATCGATCCTCACACCGTTTGTTCCAATTGTCGGGATAAACCTGTCAATTGGAAGATCGATGTGAGGAATGCGTTGGGCTTTCGGAATTCGATTTTATCGAATTCCAGAAATATACACGTAGGCTAGAGAGAGATAGATTCAGGAGAAGTTCATCTCGCTCCGTTGAATTTTCCTTTCCTCATGCCCCACAACCTATTCCTTCCCCTGTAGTGGTTGCTCCTGATCCCCCTTCTAGCACTCAAGAACCTTCGATGGCAGATATGATGCGTGCCATCCAAGCTCTGGGTGAGAGAGTCGAGTCCTTGGCTAGTGACCGTAACCAGCTCATGGCAGACGTCAAGGAGCTGAAGTGTAGGAGTGCAGTGGGTAGTGATAAAGTGAGTGGTAGTGTTGTGGATAGTGTTGCGCTTGAGGGTTCGTCTGTTCGTGCCTGTCGTCCTCCCAGTCCGGGACCTCTTGCAAGCTCCCAAGCCCAGGGGAGAAGCAATGTTGTACGACCAAAGGGTTCGAGAGGCTTTAATCAGCGAACAGACGTTCCCTCCGTGGTTTCGGGCGTATCTACCCAAGATCGCCCCACCCACACAAAGACGAGAGAGCCCATTTATTCCTCGTCTGCGGAAGAGGTTTCTCGTAAGAAACCATGGGCCAAGGTCTCACGGCCTCTTAAGCGCAAGTCGGTCCCTTCCGCGCAAATCCAACGGCCCAGTTGTAGCCACTGGGTCAGTTCGGACTCGCTGTAGTCTTCCGACGACTGCTCACCTCCTAAGAGAGGCAAAGCGGTACCGCATCAGGCAGTAACACCGTCTGTTGCCGCACCTGCTCCTGTAGACCCTAAGTGGTCTTTGCTGCAGACCATGCAGTCTCAGTTAACGTCATTGATGCAGGACTTTCGTGCGGAGAAGGTTGACGCTGCACCAACCTCTAGCCTACAACCAACCACGGTTGTGCGTCCGGTGGACGCTGAGGCGACCTTCTGCCGCACTCCAGCTGAGAGAGTCCCGCCACCCATGCGTTCCAGTGTACCCTGCCAGCCGCATGTTGACGTTCAGCGACGCACGGAACCTTCCGTTGACGTTCGCGAGGTACAACAACAGTCTAAGTTGTTTTGTTTTGACGCGGTGCGTCAACCTCCGCAACCCAGTGTGGTTACCTCTACTCGCCCACATCAGACTAGACAGTCTGGAGTAGACGCTGTGCGTCCCCGCGCTGCTATGGTTGTTGCCAGTTCACAGACTGGGCAACAGTTCCATGACGTTGCGTCCGGTTCAGTCACGCGTGCACCCGTGCTGCCGGACTCAGCTGACCAGCCGATTCCTACTCCTTTGCCGCTTCCTCCTCAATTCTCAGATGATGGACTCTCTGATGATGACGACGCTGCACACATTGATGACCCACATACGGACCTTGACGAACCCAAGACCACGCAACCCTCTTTGGACTTTAGAAAAGTTCTTGCTCTGTTCAAAGAGATGTATCCGGATCAGTTTGTGTCTGCGGCTCCACGCTCTCCTCCGTCAGAGTTTGCTTTAGGCACGCAGTCATCCGCGCCTGCCTTTACGAAACTCGTCCTCGCCCGCTCGTCCAAGAGAGCTTTACGAGTTTTAGGAGATTGGATGCAGTCCAAAAAGAACCTAGGGAAGACAGCATTTACGTTTCCTCCTGCGAAACTCTCTTCCAGATCGAGCGTCTGGTATGCCACGGGAGAAGTTCTCGGCTTGGGAGTTCCTGCCTCTGCCCAGGGCGACTTCTCAAGTCTAGTAGACTCTCCCCGCAGGCTAGCCATGAGACGCTCTAAGATATGCTAGTCTCCTTCAGACCTAGACCATCTGTTGAAAGGAGTGTTTAGAGCCTTCGAGGTCTTTAACTTTTTGGACTGGTGTCTGGGAGCTTTGAGCAGGAAGATCTCCCCGTCTGACAAGGAATCTTCCTTGCTCATAATGTCCTGCATGGACAAGGCCATACGTGACGGATCTAGTGAGCTTGCGGCTTCGTTCGTATCCGGGGTCCTCAAGAAACGGGAGAACCTTTGCTCTTTCCTGTCAGCTGGAGTAACACCGTGTCAGAGATCGGAACTTCTTTTTGCTCCTCTCTCAAAGTGCCTTTTCCCAGAGGACTTGATTAAGGAGATTGCTGCCTCCTTGATTCAGAAGGACACCCATGACCTGGTCCTCTGCCCGCAAAGCCACCCCTTTGCCTACCTTGTCAAGACCCAGGATGGACACTCCAGCGTCCAGATTCATTCCGCCCTTTCGTGGCAGAGCCTCCAGCAGAGGAGGTGCTCGTGCCGAAGGGAGACGTGGGAAGAAGAAAGGTACCAAGTCCTTTAAAGACAGAGTCTGACTGCCACCTTCTTCAGACAGCAGTGGGAGCCAGACTCAAGAACTTCTGGCAGACCTGGGAGAAAAGAGGCGTAGACGCACAGTCTGTGAAGTTGCTCAGAGAAGGGTACAAGATCCCGTTTGTACGCAAACCCCCTCTAGCAACGTCTCCCATCGATCTCTCTCCCAGGTACAGAGAGGAAGACAAGAGACGAGCTTTGAAGCAGGAGGTGTCTCTCTTACTAGAAAAGGGAGCGGTAGTCAAAGTCCGGGACCATCAATCCCGGGCTTCTACAACCGTCTCTTCTTAGTGGTAAAGAAGACAGGAGGGTGGAGGCCGGTGCTAGACGTCAGTGCGCTGAATGTCTTTGTCACAAAGCAGACGTTCGCCATGGAGACCACAAAGTCCGTTCTAGCAGCGGTCAGGAAGGAAGACTGGATGGTCTCTTTAGACCTAAGGGACGCATACTTTCACGTCCCCATCCACCCAGAATCCCAACCTTTTCTGAGATTCGTTTACGAAAAGGTTGTCTACCAATTTCAAGCCCTGTGCTTTGGCCTAAGCACAGCTCCTCTTGTGTTGACGAGGCTGATGAGGAATATTGCCAAATTCCTGCATTTAGCGGATATCAGAGCCTCCCTCTATTTGAACGACTGGCTTCTAAGAGCTTCTTCCAGTCGTCGCTGTCTGGAGAATCTAAAGTGGACTCTAGATCTGATCAAGGAATTGGGTCTCCTGGTCAATATGGAAAAGTCTCAACTGGTCCCATCCCAAACTATTGTGTATTTAGGGATGGAGATTCACAGTCAAGCTTTTCAGGCTTTTCCGTCGGCCCCCAGAACAAGTCAAGCCCAGGTATGCATCCAGAACATGCTAAAGAAGGAACGATGTTCAGTCAGACAATGGATGAGTCTGATAGGGACGCTTTCATCCCTGGAACAGTTCGTTTCGTTAGGGAGACTACACCTCCGTCCCCTTCAATTTCACCTAGCTGTTTACTGGAAAAAGGACAAGACGCTAGAAGCGGTCTCGATCCCCATTTCCGAGAAGATGAAGTCGTCCCTGACTTGGTGGAAGGACAGTATCAGCCTCAGAGAGGGTCTGCCCCTGGCTGTTCAGACCCCCAACCACGTTCTCTTCTCGGACGCATCGGACACGGGCTGGGGTGCGACATTAGACGGTCGGGAATGCTCGGGAACTTGGAACTCGAATCAAAGAACGTTACATATCAACGGCGAGGAGCTACTGGCAGTTCATCTGGCCTTGAAAAGCTTCAAGTCCCTCCTTCAAGGCAAAGTGGTGGAGGTGAACTCGGACAACACCACGGCCTTGGCGTACATCTCCAAGCGAGGAGGGACCCATTCTATGACGTTGTACGAGATCGCAAGGGACCTCCTCACCTGGTCAAAAGATCTAAACCTTTCTCTAGTAACGAGGTTCATCCAAGGCAACTTGAATGTCATGGCAGATTGCCTCAGTCGGAAGGGTCAAATCATTCCAACAGAATGGACCCTACACAAGGATGTGTGCAAGAGACTGTGGGCCACATGGGGCCAGCCGACCATAGATTTCTTCGCAACCTCGATGACCAAGAGGCTCCCAATATATTGCTCACCAATCCCGGACCCAGCAGCAGTTCATATAGATGCCTTTCTACTGGATTGGTCACATCTAGACCTTTATGCATTCCCCCCGTTCAAGATTGTCAACAAGGTACTGCAGAAGTTCGCCTCTCACGAAGGGACAAGGTTGACGTTAGTTGCTCCCCTCTGGCCCGCGAGAGAATGGTTCACCGAGGTACTTCAATAGCTGGTGGACGTTCCCAGAACTCTTCCTCTAAGAGTGGACCTTCTACGTCAGCCACACGTAAAGAAGGTACACCAAGGCCTCCACGCTCTTCGTCTGACTGCCTTCAGACTATCAAAAGACTCTCTAGAGCTAGAGGCTTTTCGAAGGAGGCAGCCAGGGTGATTGCTAGAGCAAGGAGGACATCCACTCTTAGAGTTTACCAGTCGAAGTGGGAAGTCTTCCGAAACTGGTGCAAGTCAGTATCAGTATCCTCGACCAGTACCTCTGTAACCCAAATAGCTGACTTCCTATTATACCTGAGGAAAGAAAGATCTCTTTCAGCTCCCACTATCAAAGGTTACAGAAGCATGTTGGCATCAGTCTTCCGTCACAGAGGCTTAGATCTTTCCAACAACAAAGATCTACAGGACCTCCTTAAGTCTTTTGAGACCACGAAGGAGCGTCGTTTGGCTACACCTGGTTGGAATTTAGACGTGGTACTAAGATTCCTTATGTCAGAAAGGTTCGAGCCACTACAATCAGCCTCCTTTAAAGATCTCACTTTAAAGACACTTTTCCTGGTTTGCTTAGCCACAGCTAAAAGAGTCAGTGAGATTCACGCCTTCAGCAGGAACATCGGATTTTCATCTGAAACGGCTACATGTTCTTTACAGCTTGGTTTTCTAGCCAAAAACGAGCTACCTTCTCGTCCTTGGCCGAAATCGTTCGATATTCCAAGCCTTTCAAATATGGTTGGAAATGAACTAGAAAGAGTCTTATGCCCTGTTAGAGCTCTTAAGTTCTATTTAAGACGAACTAAACCTTTACGAGGACAGTCAGAAGCTTTATGGTGTTCTATTAAGAAACCTTCTTTGCCTATGTCAAAGAATGCAGTATCCTATTATATCAGACTGTTGATACGAGAAGCTCATTCCCATCTGAGTGAGGAAGACCAAGCTTTGCTGAAGGTAAGGACACATGAAGTTAGAGCTGTCGCAACTTCAGTGGCCTTTAAACAAAATAGATCTCTGCAGAGTATAATGGACGCAACCTATTGGAGAAGCAAGTCAGTGTTCGCGTCTTTTTATCTTAAAGATGTCCAGTCTCTTTACGAGAACTGCTACACCCTGGGACCATTCGTAGCAGCGAGTGCAGTAGTGGGTGAGGGCTGAACCACTACATTCCCCTAATTCCATAACTTTTTTTAATCTTTCTCTTGAAATGTTTTTTATTGTTGTTTTTTGGGTTGTCCGGAAGGCTAAGAAGCCTTTCGCATCCTGGTTGATTTGGCGGGTGGTCAAATTCTTTTCTTGAGAAGCGCCTAGATTAGAGGTTTTGATGAGGTCCTGTAGTATGGGTTGCAACCCTTGATACTTCAGCTCCTAGGAGTCGCTCAGCATCCTAAGAGGATCGCGAGGCTCAGTAAGGAAGACGTACTTAAAAAGGCAGAGTAATTGTTCAAGTCGACTTCCTTACCAGGTACTTATTTATTTTATGTTTGTTATTTTGAATAACTGCTAAAATGAAATAAAAAATCCTTAGCTCATAATAATGTAAACAATTAATGCTGGTCTCTACCCACCCCCCTGGGTGTGAATCAGCTTATATAATCACCGGCTAAGTTTAATATTGAAAAATGTTATTTTTATAATAAAATAAATTTTTGAATATACTTACCCGGTGATTATATATTAAAGGACCCTCCCTTCCTCCCCAATAGAGACCCAGTGGACCGAGGAGAAAATTGAGTTCTGTGTTTACATTGAGTACTGAGTACCTGCACGACAGATGGCGCTGTTGAAGTACACCCCCTACCTGCATAGCGATCGCTGGCGGATTTTGAACGTAGAGTTTTCTGTCGAGCAGCAGAGCTGCAGCTTATATAATCACCGGGTAAGTATATTCAAAAATTTATTTTATTATAAAAATAACATTTTTCCTTGAAGAGGCTGAGTCTTGCCAGTTATCCTTTAGAATACTGTACATAGATTACAGATATACCTCGACTAGGAAATAGATTATTTTTAGAGAGCTTGTCTGTTGGTTAATTTGTTTGCAAATCCAAAGCCGTTAGCTTAGGCATCCGGCATTGTAGTTAGCCTTTGGCATATATAACTGTATGATAATGCTACTTTGTATCAACACAAATTAGGCTTTGTAAATGGAACAGCTATTGAATTTATTACTAAGGTAGTTAGGGATAGGTGGTAAGCACGGGCGAGGAGCCTTGCCCCTCTCCCTGTCAGAAGTTTGTCACTTGTTTTCGGCTGCAATAAGTACCAACTTATTGTTGTGCTCTTACCAAACTTATTTGCTTATTTTTCACCCCTGAAGGAATTCTGGCAATACTTTTATTTGATTTTTTTTCGTCACTGAAGGAATTCTGGTAATCTTTAAAGTCTACAAGCTCTCTTACACATTAATTTAAGTTCATTGTCATCTTCACTGCTTTTTGAAAACTGCGCTGTATTTTATCACATTTTAATGAATGTTGCATGTGTATGAGTGTTGTAATTCAAGAGGTATTAGTTTGTTAAGTGTAGTTGGAAAAGTGTATGGTAGAGTAATGATTAATAGGATTAAGGATAAAACAGAGAATGCAATATTGGAAATACAGGGTGGTTTTAGAAGAGGTAGGGGTTGTATGAATCAGATTTTTACAGTTAGGCAGATATGCGAGAAATATTTAGCAAAAGGTAAGGAGGTGTACAGTATGTTGCGTTTATGGATCTGGAGAAAGCATATGATAGAGTTGATAGGGAAGCAATGTGGAATGTGATGAGGTTATATGGAGTTGGTGGAAGGTTGTTGCAAGCAGTGAAAAGTTTCTACAAAGGTAGTAAAGCATGTGTTAGAATAGGAAATGAAGTGAGTGATTGGTTTCCGGTGAGAGTGGGGCTGAGACAGGGATGTGTGATGTCGCCGTGGTTGTTTAACTTGTATGTTGATGGAGTGGTGAGAGAGGTGAATGCTTGAGTGCTTGGACGAGGATTAAAACTGGT
This sequence comes from Palaemon carinicauda, assembly GCF_036898095.1. NCBI lineage: Eukaryota > Metazoa > Arthropoda > Malacostraca > Decapoda > Palaemonidae > Palaemon > Palaemon carinicauda. Next base: position 90,896,160 of record NC_090751.1, on the reverse strand, counting down.
AGGTGAGAATGACCATGAATGGGAGGTAAATCAGTTGTTGTTTGCGGATGATACTGTACTGGTAGCAGACACAGAAGAGAAGCTTGACCGACTAGTGACAGAATTTGGAAGGGTGTGTGAGAGAAGGAAGTTGAGAGTTAATGTGGGTAAGAGTAAGGTTATGAGATGTACGAGAAGGGAAGGTGGTGCAAGGTTGAATGTCATGTTGAATGGAGAGTTACTTGAGGAGGTGGATCAGTTCAAGTACTTGGGGTCTGTTGTTGCAGCAAATGGTGGAATGGAAGCAGATGTACGTCAGAGAGTGAATGAAGGTTGCAAAGTGTTGGAGGCAGTTAAGGGAGTAGTAAAAAACAGAGGGTTGGGCATGAATGTAAAGAGAGTTCTATATGAGAAAGTGATTGTACCAACTGTGATGTATGGATCGGAGTTGTGGGGAATGAAAGTGATGAGAGACAGAAATAGAATGTGTTTGAGATGAAGTGTCTAGGGAGTATGGCTGGTGTAACTCGAGTAGATAGGGTTAGGAACGAAGTGGTGAGGGTGAGAACGGGTGTAAGAAATGAGTTAGCGGCTAGAGTGGATATGAATGTGTTGAGGTGGTTTGGCCATGTTGAGAGAATGGAAAATGACTGTCTGCTAATGAAGGTGATGAATGCAAGAGTTGATGGGAGAAGTACAAGAGGAAGGCCAAGGTTTGGGTGGATGGATGGTGTGAAGAAAGCTCTGGGTGATGGAGGATAGATGTGAGAGAGGCAAGAGAGCGTGCTAGAAATAGGAATTTATGGCGAGTGATTGTGACTCAGTTCCGGTAGGCCCTGCTGCTTCCTCCGGTGCCTTAGATGACCACGGAGGTAGCATCAGTAGGGGATTCAGCATGATGAAGCTTCATCTGTGGTGGATAATGTGGGAGGGTGGGCTGTGGCACCCTAGCAGTACCAGCTGAACTCGGTTGAGTCTCTGGTTAGCCTGAAGGAACTTAGAGAGTAGAGGTCCCCTTTTTGTTTTGTTTCATTGTTGATGTCGGCTACCCCCTAAAATTGGGGGAAGGGCCTTTGGTATATGTATGTATGTATTGAATGAAAAAGAAGCAACAAAAGTGCTTTTGCTGATAGATTTCCTGTCATCTAACACAACTAGCGTAGCTCTTGTATCATCGTATCTTGTGGAAATAGTTTGAATTACACAATATTCACCTTGAATGACACCATTTAGATTCCAACCCTTGTGTGAATTAAGAAATTGTTTTACCTGTGGTGATTCATTTGTTGTTGCAGATGGCCTGGCCCTTACGCCCAAGCACGGGCTCTTGCACACTTGCAGCCTATAGTGTGTTTCATTTAATGTTTTACTTTTATGTAGTTTCTGTGTGTTGACTAATTTTATACAAGGATTGAGCTGTTTAATTAGAATTTTGGAAACTATAAAAAATTTGCCCATCATTACTTTAGTGACTTTTTTTCTAAAGCTTAAGTTTAAACAACTAAATATAACAGAGGACATACAAATTTAGTCTCTGCAAGGCTTCAGGCAGATGGGTATTGTACATGAAGGGTGAAATTGTCAAGTTTTAATTTTGCTGTTGCTAAATGATAAAGTGAGGAAAGGATATAACTCAAAAGATTTTGGCTAAGAACAGTATTGAAATAAATTTCATTTTAAAATTAGGCTTTTTGTTGAGTTTCATTAGTATTTTATTCAATAAAATGAATTACAGTTGGTATAAGGATTAAGTTTTGGAAATTGATGAGTACAGTTCTTACATAGCTAAAGGATGATTTTATTAAGAATTGAGGATTTTTATTTTTATTCAAGAATTAATAAACAATTTGAAAAATTTATTTATTGTTTTATGGTACTGTATTAGGTATAAGCAAAAGTTCTGCACTCATTTGTAAAAAATTGTTTTCAGGCAGAGTATAGTGCAAAGAATTGATCAAGATTTTGACCAGCGAAGAGTACCAACAACTATCGAAAGGTACTTATCGGCTTCAGCAGTGAGTTCAAATCGATCAGCCACCTGGCGTAACATCAGAGCAGCGAGACGAAAAGAAGAGCTGCTAATCTCTCGGCCAAAGCAGAAACACATTGAAACTAAAGAGCTTGTCGTTAAAATAAATTCCAAGTACGTGCCTGTTGCTTCAAAAAAGTCGAGAACTCAGTCCTTAAGTTCTGGTTGTTCAGTGTTACCCACAAGTGGGCTAAATATCAGCGATAAAAGTGTTTTCAGTGATGGCAATACCTCCGAAGATGTGGATGACTACATGCAAGGGGAAAATCTGTGTTGGGGAATGGGAAGCAAAAGTACATCAAAGAAAAGAATGCTCAATGACTCCGAGGAGGACGACTCGGAAATTCGAACTTTGGGGTCCGTTAATCCCGATACTGTTATGCCTAATCCAAAGTTGATTTGTGGTGATGTGGGAGACAAAATCTTGATGCTACCTGACAATAAGATTGAAAAGTCAAGTGAAAACCTTGAAGATCAACTCATCCCTGAAAAGGTCATAGCAAAAAATGAGAGAAGAACAAGGAATAAAAAAATAGATGCAAACAACCAAAATATATTATTCCCAAAGAAGGAATGTAGTGATACAGTTGGAGACAGTGGTAATTTTAGTTCAGACAAAGAAGGGAGCAGTGATATGCTAATGGTAAGTATTTCACATGATTTTTCATTTTTCAATATTTAACTTAGCCGGTGATTATAATAGCTGCAACTCTGTTGCTCGACAGAAAAACTCTACGGAAAAATTCGCCAGCGATCGCTACACAGGTAGGGGGTGTACTCAACAGCGCCATCTGTCGTTCAGATACCCAGTACTCATTGTAAACAAAGAACTCAATTTTCTCTCTGTCGGGCTACCGGCAAGACCTACTAATTCGCTGCTGCTAACTGGATTTGTTTTCACAACTATTTGGTGAAGTACACTATTCTAGTTTTGAGCTTTCGCTATGCAGGTGTTTTATCTTCATCTTAAAACTTGAACTCGTTTTGGATAGATTTAATTATGGTGACAAAGAGAGTATGGACTTTCTTTCACTTTTAAATGGCCGACCCTTCCCTTAGACAGAAGTGTGTTTAGGCTTTTAGTAATTATCTTATCACGTTATAGATTTTCCTCTATATTTTATATCTCTCCGCCTTTATTAGGCCTCTTCGATTAACTTTCCATTTTTTATAAACATATAAAAATAAATTTTAATGCTTTGTTTATATAGACCTTTCCTGAGAGTAGGCGGTCCTAACTTGGAAACCGAAGTTAATCAACGTTGAGCCCTTTATATCGTCTTTAGCTTTTAAAGAGCTAAGGATTTAAAACTTTTTAAATGTAATACTTTATGAAAGAATTTCTTTGATAGTCTTCGTACTGTTTTCAAATATGAACTAACGTTTAGTTTTTTATGCTACGCAGTTGTTGACGTTCAGGACGTTCAACATGCGCTCTATCGTTACGATAGAGAGAGAGTGTATCACGGTTTCACTTTGCAGTAAGAGTAAATCGATTCTGACGTTTTGTTCATTCTTTCTTAGCTTAAATGTTTTAAATTCTAATTTAAAGGAACTTTTTATTTGAAAAACCTTTCAGTTTTTTCCTTTAGTCAAATAACATGTTTTTTTGACGATATATAATTGGGCTCTTCTCTTAGGTGCGAAATCAAGAGAGATAGAGACGGAGGGAGAGAGAGGAGAGAAAACGTTCCGTTCAAGCGGGTAACGTTGTTCTCGTGTTACTCACGTCCCTAGTCGCTGTACTGGGAGGAAGGATAAAACGTTTTTAGGTTTTTATTCTCGTCTCCAGGCTATGTGCGGTTAGAGATTGAAAACGTAGTTATATGAACTAGTGTTTAGTCTCTTTCCCAGCCACTGATTTTTCTTTTTATCTTAAAATATGTTTTCTGTTTTTTTTGCTGGTATTATGAGCTTGCATTATACGACTAATTTCGCAATTACTACCTTTTAATGAAGGGTAGAATTGCGTGTTTCAGGTAGAAATAAGTGCAAAACAGAAAATCGAAGTGATAAAGTGATATGCGCAAAGTGTTACAGTGTTGCGTCCGAGGCGCAAAGTGTTACAGTGTTGCGTCCGAGGGTTCGTCTGTTCGTGCCTGTCGTTCACCTAGTCCGGGACCTCTTACATGCTCCCAAGCCCAGGGGAGAAGTAATGTCAAACGACTTGACCAACGAACAGACGTTTTCCCTCTATGGTATCGGGTGTATCTTACCAAGATCTCCCCTACCATAAGACGAGAGAGACGTTGTTTCTCCTCGCCATCCGTAGGCTTTTCGCATAAGAAACCTTTCACAAGGTTTCGAAGCCCTTAAGCGAAAGTCAGTCCTTTCAGGACAGGTCCAGCGTCCTGGTTACAGCCATTAGGACAGCTCTGACCCTATGCAGTCATCGGATAACTGCTCGCCGCCTAACAAAAGCGAACACAGACTCCGAGAGTCTTTTTTTTGTAGGCAAAGTGTTGCGGTCACAGACGTTACCCTCGTCTATTACCACAACCATTTCCGTTGATCCTTAAGGGGTTGTATGGCAAAACATGCAGTATATGCTTGCCTCCCTTATGGAAGACTATTCTGCCGATTAGTCCGTTGAGTCTAGCCGTTTATCTCATCGATATCCTGGCTTTCAGCCAACCTAACGTTCCTTTGTGCTTACTGTTGACGTTGGCGTAGCTTAGTCACGTCAGTCAGGTTGTTTAGAACCACACTCGATGCGGTCTCGTGTGGTTTTTCAGCCGCATTTGGACGTTAGGCTACTGGCTGATGCTCCTGTTGACGTTCAAGACGTTCACTAACAATCGGAGTTGACTTGTTTTGACGCTGTGCGTCAACCTCCTCATTCTAGAGTTGTTTTGACTGCTCAGTCTAGGCAGTCAAAGCAGTCTCGAGTGGACGCTGTGCGTCCTCACGCACCTGTTGTGGTTGACAGTTCAGTTGTTGACAGTTCACAGACTGTCAAGCAGTTACATGACGTTGCGTTCTGGTCCGCTACTAATGCACCAGTGAGAGACTCAGCTTTTATCGGACAAGGTTCCTGTAGATGAGGAAGTTGCTGTTCTCCCTCCTACTGATATTCCCTTGAGGACTCTGTCAGATGGAGAGGAGCCCAAAGCTGCTTAGCCTCCTATGGACTTTAATTAAATCATGATGATTTTTTTAAGGATCTTCGTCCGGATCTTTTTGTAACTGCTGCTCCTCGTTCGCCTAAACGTCAGAGCTTACACTAGGCCTAGCTACTTCGAAGCCGTTGTTTTTAAGCTAGTGCTCTCTCGCTCTCCTAGAGAGCGTTACGTTGGCTAGGCGACTGGTTTTTCACCAGGAGGAGTTTGGGGGATACAGCCTTTGCTTTCCCTTCTTTTAAACTGGTTTATAGAGCGAGAGTCTGATATGACACGAGAGAAGTTCTCGGCTTGGGAGTTCATGCCTCTGCCCAGATAGACTTCTCAATTCTGGTAGACTCTCCCTGGCGCCTAGCCAGGAGACGCTCCAAGTTGTTTACAGGTCAACTTCACAGCTGTTGTCGAGCCTTTGAATTTTTGCTGTACTATTATGTCACGCATAACAAGGCTTTCAGGGATGGTAAACGGTTCCGCCTCAGTCGCTAACCCCGTCTGTTGCCACACCTGCTCCCGTAGACCCTAAATGGGCTTTGCTGCAAGACATGCAGTCCAATCTTGCGTCCTTGATAGAGGACTTAAATGCGGAGAAGAACCTTCTGGCCAACAACCTTCCAACCGGTCGGTTGTGCGCCCTGTTGACGCTGAGGTAACCTACTCGCGTCTGCCTGTTGAGGTGGTTCCTCCACCGATGCGACCCAGTGTGGGTTGCCAGCCGCACGTTGACGTTAAGCGACGCTCGGAGGTGGTTGTTGATGTTCAGGACGTTCAACAACCAGCTGAGGTGACTTGTTTTGACGCAGTGTGTCAACCTCAGCAACCAGGTAGGGTGTTGACTGCACAACCCAGACGGTCTAGACAGTCTCGGGTTGACGCTGTGCTTCCTCGCGCACCCATGGTTGTTGACAGTTCACAGACTGTGCAGCAGTTCCATGATATTGCGTCCGGCTCCGTCACGCATCCACCAGTGCGACCGGATTCAGCGAGCCAGACGTTGCCCACTCCGTTGCCGTTTCCTCATCAGTTTCGGATGAGGAACCCTCTGATGAGGACGTTGCTGAACAACAAGACGATCAGCCCCCAGCCCTGCTATCCATCCAGAAGATGCTGAAGAAGGAACGCTGCTCAGTCAGGCTGTGGATGAGTCTGGTAGGGACGCTGTCATCCGTGGATCAATTTGTGTCACTAGGAAGACTACACCTCCGTCCTCTTCAATACCATCTAGCTTTTCACTGGAAAAAGGACAAGACGCTAGAAGCGGTCTCGATCCCGGTTTCCGAAAAGATAAAGTCTTGTCTGACTTGGTGAAAGGACAATATCAACCTAAGAGAGGGTCTTCCCCTGGCTGTTCAGACTCCCAACCACGTTCTCTTCTCGGACGCATCGGACGTAGGCTGGGGTGCGACATTAGACGGTCGGGAATGCTCGGGAATATGGAACTCGAGTCAAAGGACAATGCATTTCAACTGCAAGGAGCTACTGGCAGTACGTCTGGCCTGGAAAAGCTTCAGGTCTCTCCTTCAAGGCAAAGTGGTGGAGGTGAACTGGGACAACACCACGGCTTTGGCGTACATCTCCAAACAAGGAGGGACCTACTCTCTGACGTTGTACGAGATCGCAAGGGACCTCCTTACCTGGTCAAAAGGTCTAAACATATCACTAGTAACGAGGTTCATCCAAGGCAACTTGAATGTCATGGCAGATTGTCTCAGTCGGAAGGGACAAATAATTCCAACAGAATGGACCCTCCACAAGGATGTATGCAAGAGACTTTGGGCCACCTGGGGCCAGCCGACCATAGATCTCTTCGCAACCTCGATGACCAAGAGGCTCCCAATATTTTGCTCACCAATCCCGGACCCAGCAGCAGTTCATATAGATGCCTTTCTCCTAGATTGGTCACATCTAGATCTTTATGCATTCCCTCCGTTCAAGATTGTCAACAAGGTACTGCAAAAGTTCGCCTCTCACGAAGGGACAAGGTTGACGCTAGTTGCTCCCCTCTGGCCCGCGAGAGAATGGTTCACCGAGGTACTTCGATGGCTAGTAGACGTTCCCAGAACACTTCCCCTAAGGGTGGACCTTCTACGTCAGCCACACGTAAAGAAGGTACACCAAGGCCTCCACGCTCTTCGTCTGACTGCCTTCAGACTATCGAAAGACTCTCGAGAGCTAGAGGCTTTTCGAAGGAGGCAGCCAGAGCGATTGCTAGAGCAAGGAGAACATCCACCCTTAGAGTCTACCAATCGAAGTGGGAAATCTTCCGAAACTGGTGCAAGTCAGTATCCGTATCCTCGACCAGTACCTCTGTAACTCAAATAGCTGACTTCCTCTTATATCTGAGGAAAGAATGATCTCTTTCAGCTCCCACTATCAAGGGTTACAGAAGCATGTTGGCATCAGTCTTCCGTCACAGAGGCTTAGATCTTTCCAACAATAAAGATCTACAGGACCTCCTTAAGTCTTTTGAGACCACGAAGGAGCGTCGTTTGGTTACACCTGGTTGGAATTTAGACGTGGTACTAAGATTCCTTATGTCAGACAGGTTCGAGCCGCTACAATCAGCCTCCCTGAAAGATCTCACCTTAAAGACTCTTTTCCTGGTATGCTTAGCCACAGCTAAAAGAGTCAGTGAGATTCATGCCTTCAGCAAGAACATCGGATTCTCATCTGAAACGGCTACATGTTCTCTACAACTTGGTTTTCTAGCCAAAAACGAGCTGCCTTCTCGACCTTGGCCAAAATCGTTCAATATTCCAAGCTTATCGTATGGTTGGAAATGAACTAGAAAGAGTCTTATGCCCTGTAAGAGCTCTTAAGTTCTATTTAAAACGAACTAAACCTTTACGAGGCCCGTCTGAAGCTTTATGGTGTTCAGTTAAGAAACCATCTTTGCCTATGTCAAAGAATGCTTTATCCTATTTTATCAGACTGTTAATACGAGAAGCTCATTCCCATATGAATGAGGAAGACCAAGCTTTGCTGAAGGTAAGGACTTCCGTGGCCTTTAAACAAAATAGATCTCTGCGAAGTATAATCGACGCAACCTATTGGAAAAGCAAGTCAGTGTTCGCGTCTTTTTATCTTAAGGATGTCCAGTCTCTTTACGAGAACTGCTACACTCTGGGACCATTCGTAGCAGCGAGTGCAGTAGTGGGTGAGGGCTCAACCACTACATTTCCCTAATTCCATAACCTTTTTAATCTTTCTCTTGAAATGTTTTTATTGTTGTTTTTGGGTTGTCCGGAAGGCTAAGAAGCCTTTCGCATCCTAGTTGATTTGGCGGGTGGTCAAAGTCATTTCTTGAGAAGCGCCTAGATTAGAGGTTTTGATGAGGTCCTGTTGTATGGGTTGCAACCCTTGATACTTCAGCTCCTAGGGGTCGCTCAGCATCCTAAGAGGATCGCGAGGCTCCGTAAGGAAGACGTCCTTAAAAAGGCAGAGTAATTGTTCAAGTCGACTTCCTTACCAGGTACCTATTTATTTTGTTTAGTTATTTTGATAACTTCTAAAATGAAATAAAAATTCTTAGCTCATATGATGTAAACATATTTTGCTGGTCTCTACCCACCCCCCTGGGTGTGAATCAGCTATTATAATCACCGGCTAAGTTAAATATTGAAAAATGTTATTTTGATAATAAAATAAATTTTTGAATATACTTACCTGGTGATTATAAATTAAAGGACCCTCCCTTCCTCCCCAATAGAGACACAGTGGACCGAGGAGAAAATTGAGTTCTTTGTTTACAATGAGTACTGGGTATCTGAACGACAGATGGCGCTGTTGAGTACACCCCCTACCTGTGTAGCGATCGCTGGCGAATTTTTCCGTAGAGTTTTTCTGTCGAGCAACAGAGTTGCAGCTATTATAATCACCGGGTAAGTATATTCAAAAATTTATTTTATTATCAAAATAACATATTTTAGTTGTCAAAAGCTTTATAGATGGGAAAAGGAAGGTATTGTTCTACTTTCTATATACTTGCCTGCTTTGCCTATTGATCTCATAAGGTTTGAATGATTCTGCTTTTCCAACGAAGCTTGTAAGGTGGCTTGTAAAAATACAGTAATAATATATACAGTAGGGTCCCGAATTAAGCGTGTTCGAATTACACGATTCCCCTTTTCCGCGATCGCTATTTTTCAAAAATAAATTTTCTGTATCTGCGAGGCTGTTCAAAGTTCGCGAGTCAAGCACTACAAAATGTATCAAATCTATTGTCTTTTTAAGTATATTGGTAGCCCTAAATACGGTGATTTATAATAAATGTTACAAAACAATATCAACATTACATTTCATTAACATAATTTCATAATGAATAGCCTATTTAAGGATAAAATTCCACATCAACAATGAAATCAACTGTTAACTGTGCGAGTCCAGCTGACAAAATGTAAACAGAAATGTGGTTACGTTCTCGGCAATCTTTATCTTTCTCCAACCTTACGATAATTGTAATGGTAGTGTTAATGATGGTATATTAAAGCATTATTTTTGTTTAGTACAGTATATTTAAAAGCCTTATTTTCCCTCTGGGCGTTCAAGGTTTTCTCGAGTAGACTGGGTTCGTTTATCGGCAGTGAATAGCCTAAACTTCGGTAACGAGTCGTCAATATTTTGTCATATTTTAAACAGTATACATTTGATTTGCAAACATTTGTTTTGTAGAGTAGACGGTAAAATAAAATCGAGAGAGAGAGAGAGAGAGAGAGAGAGAGAGAGAGAGAGAGAGAGAGAGAGAGAGAGAGAGGGATTTCTGCCATCAAATCTCTCTCTCTCTCTCTCTCTCTCTCTCTCTCTCTGGTTTTGTAGAGTAGAAGGTAAAATAAAATCGAGAGAGAGAGAGAGAGAGAGAGAGAGAGAGAGAGAGAGAGAGAGAGAGAGAGAGAGAGAGAGAGAGAGAGAGATTTCTGCCATCAAATCTCTCTCTCTCTCTCTCTCTCTCTCTCTCTCTCTCTCTCTCTCTCTCTCTCTCGATTTTATTTTACCGTCTACTCTACAAAACCAGAGAGAGAGAGAGAGAGAGAGAGAGAGAGAGAGAGAGAGAGATTTGATGGCAGAAATCCTCTCTCTCTCTCTCTCTCTCTCTCTCTCTCTCTCTCTCTCTCTCTCTCTCTCTCTCTCTCTCTAGATTTTATTTTACCGTCTACTCTACAAAACCAATGTTTGCAAATCAAATGTATACTGTTTAAAATATGACAAAATATTGACGACTCGTTACCGAAGTTTAGGCTATTCACTGCCGATAAACGGTAACAAACCCTTTAATGCAAACTAACTGTATCCTTTGATATTCCTCTATATTTATCACGAATTCCTTCTATACCTCCTCAGACACTCTTATTTCAAATATCTAAATTATTCTTATCACAACTAACACCATCTAGTCATTTTCATTCCATTATATCTATTATTCCTCTGGATCTTATTCCCTTTCCTTATTCTGTTTATTCGATGGGATTCGTTTTTCCCTTTACCGTCTTTCAGAATCTATTTTTAGCCACTGGCAACCAAATCCCCCCTTCCCCCGTCTCCTACCGTCTCCCCTGCGAGTCCACCCAGCCTATCTCATCACTCCCCCCACCTTCATCCTCCCCTGTTCTAGGTCTGTAACCTTCTGCGTCATAATCTCTCTCTCTCTCTCTCTCTCTCTCTCTCTCTCTCTCTCTCTCTCTCTCTCTCTCTCTCTCTCGTTATACAATACTTACAAATAGATGAAGAAACCAAAATCGGTTTTCTTGAAGTGTCAATTAAATACAAAACGAAAAAATTATACCATGTATACATCCATTTCAATCTTAGCTTAAAGTACGGTAACCGATTTCGTCCGCAAACCACTATTTTTTAGGAAACACCATTCTATTCCAGAAAATTTTTACTCTTTAAATGTCAATTGTGCTATAATAAAACATGTACTTATGTTGTTAAATTTCGGGTGTGTTTTAAAAATCGAGTATTGCTAACTTATTTTTGTTTTACTTTTGGCTGTGATCACATCAGCTGATGTCTAGCTTCCGCGCGAATACAATAACAAAGAATTGTTTACACCATTTCTTAACTTATTCAAACCATCTATACAGTTAATATTACATAAACACCAATGTGTTATAACCTATCATATTTATTGTTTAGTACTTTAAAACCATCCCCCTCTCTCTCTCTCTCTCTCTCTCTCTCTCTCTCTCTCTCTCTCTCTCTCTCTCTCTCTCATCGAACGTTATAGCGGTAACCTAATTGTTCGGTGACTTTAAAAATAGGCCTAGTACTTTCTTCTTTTACCTTTTTTGCATATGGATCCATAATTGAGGTGGGTACAAGTTGACTTATAACTGAAGTTAGGAAAAGTATTTTGGATATGGAAAGGACAATTATCTTTCGTAACAGTTTAGAATTATCGTAAGTTATCACTCTGTCATTAGCGGCAGTTTGCTATTGTGGATTAAATGCATAAGGAAAAAAAATTTTCCAGCTTTGCTACGAATTTAGGAATTTATATGGATACGGTAAGTAAAATATTTGTAATAACATAATGTTTACTAAATGTTTGTAATATCATTAGTTATGACTTAGATCATGTGTGTTTAATGCATTCGTTTGTTTATTATGATCGAAGATGGAGCGTAAACAAATGGAAGGTTTCCGTTTCAGGCGGCATCATAAAGAAAAACATTTCATAAATGGCATTCATTTCATTTATTTGAAAGTTCTAATAAAAAATAATTAGAACATTGGTAATAACAAATTCAACATATAATCTATACTTGCTGTCAATTCAAAAACACAGATGTATAAATGCGTCTGTTTCTTCGTTGTGATCAACAGATGTATAAATGCGTCTGTTTCTTCGTTGTGATCAGAGATAAACGTAAACAAAACATTGGTTGTCGTTTTCTATTGTGCTTTTTAGCGTGTTTAGGAAACGCATGATATAAAATCGCCTTTATTTTGATAATTCTGGATTTTCAATCATACAACAAGCTAGTCTATAGAGTGATGGTTTTGTTATTCACCAGTTGTATTATACAATAGATATGACAAACATTAAAATTTGTCTGTATTTTGGGTTGTGTTATAACGGGAAATATATGGTGTTTACACCTATCCTGGTTGTAATTTTAACCATTTTTCAAGTTATTAGAACTTTAAAGTATATTAAATGTTTTATTTATTTACAAGAACAATTTGATATTATAAAGAAATACAGTATAGTACAAAGAAAGTATTGGAATTGGGTAGTAAACACATTTGAATAGGCAAATTGCTGGTTGCCATGGCCGCAATGGAATTATTTCTGTTAGTTGTGTGTTTCGAAATTCGCGATTTTCCATTTACACGAGGTCATTAATCGACCAAATTCTCGCATAATTCGGGACCCTACTGTACATTAGTAGCAGTGTTAAGTTTCTAGTCCAATATTTAGGAGCTGTTTGGATTTGTTATTTATGTAGTGAGAGGATAATTCTTCTAAGTTTTAGTTTGTATGCTGTTTCTTTTCCTTGTCTTCACAGTGCTAACATTTCTTTTATTTTTTGTTGAATGTAACATATAGCTGCAAAATATCCAGTTTGGAGTATCTGGGATCTCCTCCCTATCCGACCAAGAATTTTGCGTAGTCCCCCCTATCCGACCAAGAATTTTGCGTAGTCCCCCCTATCTCCGTTTTCCCTTGTCGGGGCCCTCCATGGCGGAGGGATACGTGCCTTGGGGCGACCCGGGGTCAGCGCGTGGGTGCGCTACTGAGTCGTTGTCGTCAGTAAGCATATGAGCCTCTATCTTGAACACCTGTAAGGCACCCGTGGCAGGATGAGTGGGTGATAACCCGAAAGTAGTTCGAGGTAAGTATTGTTAGGAAAAATATGAATTACTTAAAATTTGTGATTTTCTTCCAATATGGTGTACTTACCTCGAACTACTTTCTTAGGAGACTTACACTTTAAGAGGCGGGGTTGGACTTACAGGCCGGAAGACCCACCACTACCATCCAAGGGCAAGGGACCTAGATAAGCAGCTAGGTCCAGACGACATAAAGACCGAGGTAGGAGAGTCGGGAAGCACGCAAAAGTCTACCTGTTTGTATAAACTCACCTTTTTAAAGAATCCGAGCATGGGCTTCCAAAACATCCATCTCTCACATGGGAGGAGGGAAGGGATGGGATAGGGTAGCAATGAAAGGGAAGTAAGGGGGAACCTGTGTCGCTCGCAATTACTCGGGCTACCCGGGGCCGTAGCCCTAAACTTGTTGAAGGGCAGAAGTCACTGGTCCAATGGAGAAGGAGTCCAGGGACTTCCTTGTGCAGTCTTTCAGGTAGTGGGCCATAAAGGTGGACTGCCTGGACCATGTGCCTGCTCGCATGATTTGGCCCACTTCCATGTTGCTGTCAAAGGCCAAAGAAGTGCTAAGACCCCTAATATCATGGGGTCGCGGGGTACCAGGGACTGCAGACCCCTCACTGGCGTAAGCTCTCTTGATGACTTGCCGGGCCTGAGGAGACAAACAGACTTTTGATGCCCTGCCGGAGTCTGGCTGTCCTGCTGAGGTATTTCCTCACCGTTCTGACTGGGCCGGGACCGAGAACCCCTCGAACCTCGAGTCTGCAATGGATGTGTTCTGCGTTTTGGCCACAAACTCAGCAGAAACTTAAAGGACAGGTCCTTCTACCTTTTCGAGTGCGAGACCTCGAATGACAAGCTATGGAGCTCACTCACGCGATTGGCTGAGGCCAGAGCCAGCAAGAACACTGTCTTGAGGGTGAGGTCTTTATCTAGAATATCCTTGAGGGGCTCGAAGGGAGGTCTTGTCTAAACTTTGAGAACCTTGCCTACATCCCACTGCGAGACACAAGCGGCTCAGGGAGAACAAGACTGCTTGAAACTTCTGATGAACGTGGTAATCTGGCGAGAGGCCCCCAGGTCAATGTCTCTGAGCTGAAAGACCTTCCCCAGGGCTGCTTGGACCCCCTTGATGGCTGGAGTGGAGATCCCCAGGTCGTCCCTTAGGGGGACTAGGAAGTCTGCAATCTTGTGGACTGATGCATCCAGAGGCTTCAGGTTCTGCATGTTACACCACTTCACAAACGTGGTCCACTTGGCCTGGTACACCGCGATCGAGGACTTCCGCAGATACCCTGACATCCTCGAAGCCGTCCCGAATATCCTTCTTTTCTCAACAGGCACTTGATAACCTCCACTCGTGTAACTGGAGGCACTGAGGGTTTTCGTGAAACCTTTGAAAGTGAAGCTGGTGCAGAAGGTCTTCCCGTTCTGGTAGGGGCCGCGGAGGAAGGGTAGCCAGGTCCTGTAGATCCCCGAACCACTCCCTCTCCGGCCACCAAGGCTCTACCAAAGTCATCACTGTTGCCTTTGATTGCCTGAGCCTGTTGAGCACCTGCCTGAGAATCCCGAAGGGGGGAAAGGCATACTCGTCGAGTCCGTCCCATTGGTGCTGGAAGGCGTCCTCGAACACTGCTGCCGGGTCAGGCACAGGAGAACAGAACACGGGGAGCTGCGTGTTGAACCTTGTGGCTAACAGGTCTATCACCGGTGAGCCCCACAACTGTTGGACCTTCTAGGCCTCTTATGGGTGTAGGGACCACTCCGACCCCACTACTTGCCCTGCTCTGCTGAGGCCGTCTGCTAGGACGTTTCTCATCCCCGGAATGAACCTGGCTGTGAGAATGATGTGATTCCTCTCGGCCCATTCCAGGACTCTAGCCCTGAGATCGCACAGCTCCCTTGATCTCAATCCTCCTTGCTTTATGTAAGCCACCACAGTGGCGTTGTCGCACATGAGGGCTATTGCTTTTCCCCGCAGCCGATAGGCAAATATTGTGAGAGCTTGGAGGCTCGTCCGAGGAAGACAAAGAAGAGGAGGAGCTATCCGAGGACCCTGAATCCTCTGCCACCAACATGGGGGCTTGCAATTGTGCTACCGGGGTGACGGGTTGCATAACATCAGGAGGTAGCGAAACAGAAGGCGCCGGAGGCATGAGCAGTGACCCACGTGAGGCAAACCAGCCAGAAAATTCCTCGTCTTGCTGCATGGGTGACCTGAAGGGCGTCCTTGGCGCCGTCCACACAATGGAATCCGGGTCAGAAGAGCACGTGGCTCGTCTTTTCCTGTCCTGGTTGCCCCTGAAGTCGCTGCACCTGAAAAACACTGCCAAGGTGGTGGGGAAGGAGCTAGTGTCCCTGAGCTCCCCCACACCGGATCCTCACTCGAGACGGGTCCTGTGGGCACCAGAACCTCGCCTACTGAAAGCACTCCCAGAACAATAGCAGACTCCTCACTCGTCTGCATATGCACAATGCATTTGGATTTATCAATATCAGACTCATGGGGAACAGCAATGGGCTGTTTCCCCGCAATGGACTTGCCTCGTCCCCTACTCTGGGTAGGGGACGGGGAAGGGGAACCGCTCTCAGGAGGAGCTGAAGGAGACGTTATCGGAGAACCGAGACCAGGCTTCTTCGGTGACCGCATCGATGCCTTCTTCTTCTTGGTGCCATGCAACGTCCATTGAAGTTCTGGCCAGGATTTACACTCCGGACACGTGGAATTGGGCGAACACACAACCTCGACACATGGTACACAACGTGTGCGGATCGGCGTTAACCTTAGAGAGCCATGCCCCGCATGACTTACCGGCCTTGGCACTGGGACTACGGCGTTGGATTCCATGAGGATAACCACAAGCAACACAAGTAAGGGATAGGAACGGGAAAACACAAAGGGAACATGTGGAACACAATTTTGGGTCGGACGGAATGTGAGAGAGAGCGGCGAGAAGTGATCTACGCCGCGACAAGATGCTTACTGACGACACAACCCAATATCGCACCCACGCGCTGACTCCGGGTTGCCTCAGGGCATATATCCCTCCGCCACGGAGGGACCCGACAAGGGAAAACAGATGAGGGGACTGCGCAAAATTCTTGGTCGAATAGGGAAGAGATCCCAGATACTCCCAAGAAAGTAGTTCGAGGTAAGTACTGTTAGGAAAAATACAAATTACTTAAAATTTGTGATTTAGTTTAATTCTTTTATATTAAGAAGTGGATTGATGGAATTCTGTATGTTAAATTTGGTAATATGCCCTAAGTACATAAACATGCTGAATTCTTACTCTGTGTGCTGTCTTAATAGAACAATTATATTTTTTTGTCTCTCCTAGTATGATGAATATGGTTACTCTAGTTGAGGTGGTCCTTGAGTCTTCAAATCCTAAAGCTCCCTGAAATTCTTTGTTTTTTCTCAATAAACGAAATTGGTCAGGAAAGTTGCATTGTAATTAAAGGGTGTTCTTTGATAGATCAGGAGCCTGTTTATTAGAAAGGAGATGTTTTGGATCGCCTGAAAAAAGATGATGATGCAACGTGAATGTATAAATCCGGTGTAATCCATATACACAAATTCCAATAGGTTATATCAACAGATTATAATACACACTTCCAAAGTAATTCTCAGCAAAGATTCAAGAGAAACATTATTATAAAACGATGGTGAAAGTCACATTCATTGTTGTTACAACTGCTCATTTTCTTTCTGTGGCAGCTAGCAGTTTGCTGGGGTTACCAATTTGTTCTTACGCTGTTTACAAACCCTCATCCTTGAATTCATCCTTTAATTAGGGAGATTGTTTCAGTGATTTGGAGGTGGTCATTAAATCTTGAAATATGAGCAGTTATCCAGCTGGTGAGGTTGGTGGGGTGAGGGGTCCCGTCCCCTTTCCCAGCCGGAAAGCTTCACTTTTGTTTTGGCCACTGATGAGTATGCATGTGATGTTAGGTCCTTATCAAACTTTTTCATTTTCTTTCTGTATTGCAGGAAGTGAATGCTGTTGTGATTGTTGGATTTTGGAAGTGAAACCAGATGTTTGTTTTTGCCTGGGAAGGGTGGATGCTGAAGCTGGTTTATGAGTAAACTAGCTGTAGATCCACACACTCTCTCTGTGTTCTGTAACGGGTATGGTTGTTCGCAATCATTCCCATGTGGCAAGTGCAGGTCGTGGGCTGTGCAGTGGCAGCTGTACTTCCTGAAGAGGAAAGTGAGCAAGGCTTTCACCAAGGTTAGTCTTAGCAACTTCTAAGAAGACACTGATGTAAGTCTTTATCCTCTTTGGTCTCCATAGGGGGCTACAACTACTTCCTTGGTCCCCAAGGAGTAAGCGTCAGGAGTAAGGAGCCCTCAGATTTGCTTAGGTGGGCTTTTCATGTTATGCTGTGTGGGGGAGACCTTCAGTGTTCGCCACACCCCTTTGGAAGCTGGATGCTCTTCGCCCATGAAAATGCAGACTCCAGACTCCTGACGATGATTTGAGCTAAGGACCTCTTGGGTTTCCTTAGGTCTTTCAGGTAGGCTAACTTTGTTGAAGGAGCTTGTAGCTAAGGCTACTTCTCTCCCAGTTACCCTTGTGCAAGTGTCCTAAGGGACTCTGCTGCCTCTCCCCCCCCCCCCCCAGCCTAAAAGGACTGTGAAGGCCTGTAAAGTGGTTACTGTGCTTACAGAAATGACGAGGTCACCAGAAGTTGTTGGCCCCGTAATTTGGCATAAGAAGGCCGCCAAGGACAAATTGCATGTTGACACTGTGTCCTCTGTTGCTCCGATCCCTGACCTAGCTGCAGGGTATCCCACCCCGTCCCTTGTGGTGGGGGGGATTTTGGGGCCGATATTACCTGCTGCCTCCGGAGTGGGGTTGCTTAGTCTTATGAGTGTGCTTTCCCTCTCCCCTGTAACATTGTGTACCAGTGTTGTGGCTCCTGTTGCAGCAACCTATGTGGTTTTCCCCCCGGAGGAGCGTTATCATTGCTGGCTGCTCAGATCTTGACCACTACTCGCAGAACCTGGAGTGAGAGTCAAGAAGAGGAAGAAGTGTGTGTGGTGTTCTTCCTCATCGTCCGACTCTGATTCCGACTCTTCTTTTAAGAAGGTGAAGATGATAAGGAAGAGGTTGAGAAAGGCCAGCTGTATTTGTAATGATAGGGATCCATGGGAAACTACCTCTCTCTCTCAAGAAGATGAGCAGCATCTGAGTGGTTTCCAACCCCTTTTCACAGTCCCCCTGGGCTGTGACCTTGGTTTCTTGATAACCCCTGCCTTCTGGGTGTCTCCTGCTGGGACAGGAGTGTACAGCCCCATACACTGTCTGTTCCCAAGTAATGGAGGAGCTTTGATGACCTTCATCTCCCTTCCTATCAGGACTTTGGACACGTGCTCCTCCCTCTTCCAGTAAATTATCACTCGACAGGATTGAGAAGATGGCACCATTTGAGGCTGTCATTGCATACTTGCATGCATTGTAAGACCAATAATGGTGGATGGAAAGACTCTAACAAACCTCATATCATGATTGTAAGTAGGTTAAAGACAGTGGCTCCTTAACTTCCAGATCTCATCATTGATAATGTTTCTTTATCATTATATGATTTCTTTATTGCAAATTTAATTTTTAGAAACACATTAGGTCTGTGTCTTCTTCAATTGCGCAAAAAATTGTCTTATTGAGAAAGCTTTTAAGATTTTTGGTGATCAATCTATTCTGGAGAAGTGTTTTAATTCTTTCATTCTACAGTACCTTGTTTTGAGAATTTTTCTTCTGTCTGGTCTTCAGCTGCTGATTATCATCTTAATTTGCCGGACAAGAACTTGTGGTCTATTAATTTTTTTATTCCAGATCTGGCATCTTTGTTCAATTAGTTCTTTATGCACGTTGCATAAGATCTTTCATAATTCTGACCCTCCTTTACATTCAGATCTTGCTAGACTGTACCATCCTCTACATAATTCTAGATATGCAGTTAATTGTAAGTCATGCCTTTTCCATTATAAGGCTCAATACTAAACAGTATTCTAGAAGTGTTATTCCAGCTATGATCAGATTATGGAATGAACTGTCCTGTTTTTTTTGTATAACATAATTATTACTTGGCCTTTTTGAATAGTAAAACGCTTCCAAATATTTCTGCATAAGTTCCCAGATGCGGTTTCATAAGAGCCATTTTTTCCACCTCCGCTACAGTTGCAGTCAGGAGACGTCACCCTGAGAAGACCAGTATATTTCAAAATTTAGTGTAAATTCATCAATTTCAATAATTAGTCTAAAATGCAGTTCATTCAGTATACAGCTGCTGTTGCTCATGTAAAATAAATATCCCTGAAATAATGACCCATATGATTGGTGTGCTCAGCTCATCCTTGTATTGCTTGCCAGATCAGAGGAGCAGCAAGATTATGTTTATTTGCAAGCAAAGCAAGCCACATTGGAGCAAAAACCATCTGAGGGATGTGATATAAAGTACAAATAATTATGATAATTTGGTGGTATATCCTAGCATTACCATGCTTGGCGGTATATCTTAGCAATCCATGTTTGCCAACGGTTATATAAGTAGGTGAGCAACTTGGTGGAGTAACGAGAACTTTGGGTGTGGAGGAAATACCCCCTAAATCTTGATGAAGTCACTGGCAGCAGGGTGACGGATTGGGTTTAAGGTAATAGATAAGATGTCTTCTCGACTTTTGCTCCTGATGCCTGGTGGATGATCTTATTGGAATTTGTATGGACCAGCAGGGGTAACTTGCCTTAGTTAGATTGTCACTGCGCACCACAAGGAACTATATCCTTCGATGACTTTATCCAATGAATCCTCTATGGATTAAATCAGTCTGTGGAAAGCTAAAATGACAGAATGGCCCCAGTCCCGGGCGTGACGGAGTGCTAAGAATAACCTGCTTTATAAATACTAAAGAAAAATTGAAAATTAGTAATTGGAATGTTAGAATCATGAATCAGATTGGGAAGCTACAGCAAGTAGAGAATGAATTTATGAAATATAGTTTGGATGTCTTGGCCCTAAATGAAACACGTGAGGGATTAGTAAAGAAATCTTAGACCAAGGCAAGTCTTAGACTCAGGAAGAACAGATGGAGTTGGAAGGGAACGGGTAGGAATGATGATAAGACCAAGAGCAGAAAAAGCATTAATGGAGTGGAGAGCTGTAAATAGTTGAGTGTTACATGCAAAGTTAAAATCAAAGCAGTGCAATATGAGTATTATAGTTTGCTATGCACCAACAAATGATTCCCCTGAAGAAAGGAAAGATGAATACTATGAAGAACTGCAGAGTGTAATAGAAGAGATCCCAGAGAGAGAGATATGAAAATTGTGATGGGCAACTTCAATGCTAAAGTTGAAAGGTATAATCAAGGGATATAGAATGTTATGGGTGTTTAGGGTCTTGGTGAAGTTACAAATGAAAGTGGGGCACATTTTATAAGCTTTTGTTCAACAAACAATCTTATTATTAAAGGTATCCAATACATGGACATCCACAAATATACTTGGACTTCACCATGTGGCAATTACAAAAATCAAATTGATCACATAGCCATTAATAAAGAGAGAAGGGGAACAGAAATGTAAGACGCTATAGAAGTGCAGAAATTGGTAGTGATCAGCTCCTCATTGCCACACCGAAATCAAAACTGAAAGCAATCAACAGAAATATAGATAGAATACCCAGGTGTAATACAACTAAACTTCTAGAAGATGAGCACGGAGAAACCTTTGCAATTGAATGTAAGAATTAATTTGCAGTCTTTGAGACTTTGAGACGAAGAGCAGACAATTAATGAAGCATGGTGTGATATTAAGAACATATATCAGTCGGTTGGTAGTGAAGTTTTGGGAAATGCAGTTACAAGGAAAAAACCATCGATATCAAATGATACTTGTAATACTACTATTATTATTGTAACAATAATAATGGTCATAAATGCATGATAAACACAAGTTACCAGTTGGAAAAATATGTGGTTCATGTAGGTGGTGAAAAATTAAATTATACATACATATACCAAGGCACTTCCCCCAATTTTTGGGGGTAGCCAACATCAAACGAATGAAACAAAAATCTTGACAAGGGACTCAACCGAGTTCGGCTGGTACTGCTTGGGTGGCACAGCCCACCCTCCCACATTATCCACCACAGATGAAGCTTCATAATGCTGAATCCCGCACTTCTGCTTCCTCCGTGCCCATCCAAGACACCAGAGGAAGCAGCAAGGCCTACCGGAACTGCGTCACAATCGCTCGCCATTCATTCCTATTTCTAGCACGCTCTCTTGCCTCTCTCACATCTAACCTCCATCACCCAGAGCTTCCTTCACTCCATCCATCCACCCAAACCTTGGCCTTCCTCTTGTACTTCTCCCATCAACTCTTGCATTCATCACCTTCTTTAGCAGACAGCCATTTTCCATTCTCTCAACATGGCCAAACCACCTCAACACTTTCATATCCACTCTAGCTGTTAACTCATTTCTTACACCCGTTCTCACTCTCACCACTTCGTTCCTAACCCTATCTACTCGAGATACACCAGCCATACTCCTTAGACACTTTATCTCAAACACATTCAATTTCTGTCTCTCCGTCACTTTCATTCCCCACAACTCCGATCCATACATCACAGTTGGTACAATCACTTTCTCATACAGAACTCTTTACATTCATGCCCAACCCTCTATTTTTAACTTCTCCCTTAACCACCCCCAAAACTTTGCATCCTTCATTCACTCTCTGACGTACTGTACATCTGCTTCCACTGCACCATTTGCTGCAACAACAGACCCCAAGTACTTAAACTGATCCACCTCCTCAAGTAACTCTCCATTCAACATGACATTCAACCTTGCACCACCTTCCCTTCTCGTACATCTCATAACCTTACTCTTACCCACATTAACTCTCAACTTCCTTCTCTCACACCCCCTTCCAAATTCTGTCACTAATCGGCCAAGCTTCTCTTTTCTCTTCCGCATCTGCAACCAGTACAGTATCATCCGCAAACAACAACTGATTTACTTCCCATTCATGGTCATTCTCGTCTACCAGTTTCAATCCTCGTCCAAGCACTCAAGCATTCACCTCTCTCACCACTCCATCAACGTACAAGTTAAACAACCACGGTGACATCACACATCCCTGTCTCAGTCCCACTCTCACCTGAAACCAAATTATGTTCTTCAAATCGTGTTTGCTCCACATTGGCTCACTTTGCTCGTAAACAATCTCACTGCTTTGTTCTGGCAAGTGGTATATGGATGCTTTGCACACACCATCCCCGTGGGTCACTGTTAAATTATCATCATCATCATCTACGCCTATTGACGCAAAGGGCCTTTGTTAGATTTCGTCAGTCGTCTCTATCTTGAGCTTTTAAATAAATACTTCTCCACCTATCATCTCCTATTTCACGCTTCATAGTCCTCAGCCATGTAGGCTTGGGTCTTCTAAATCTTCTAGTGACTTGTGGAGCCCAGTTGAAAGTTCGATGAACTAATGTCTCTTGGGGAGTACGGAGAGCATACCCAAACCATCTCCATCTACCCCTCACCATGTTCTCATCTACATATGGCACTTGAGTAATCTCTCTTACGGTTTCATTTCTAATCCTGTCCTGCCATTTAACATCCAGTATTCTTCTGAAAGCTTTGTGCTCAAACCTACAAAATCTGTTGGATATTGTTTCATTGTTATACGACGACTCATGTCCATACAGTAACACCAATCTCACTAAACTGATATATAGCTTGATTTTTATGTGTAATTTCAGGCGATTTGATTTCCAAATTTTACTTAACCTAGTCATTGTGTGATTTGCTTTTTTCAATCTTTCACTAAATTCCAATTCTAAAGACCCTGTATTGGAAATCATAGATCCTAAATATTTAAATGATTCCACCTCATCAATCCTTTCTCCTTCCAATGATATTTCATCTTCCATTGCATATTCCATTCTCATCTTCTGTCTTCTATTTATCTTGAGCCCAACCTTGTGTGATATTTAATACATTCTGCTAAGTAAGTATTACAAATCTTGTGGTGTTCTGTTAGTAAGGACATCATCATCAGCATACTCAGGTCAGCTAATTTCCTGTTACCAATCCAGTCCAATTCTTCTCCACCATTTCTACCTGTTCTATGCATTACAAAATCCATCAGGAGGATAAACAACATAGGTGACAACACATTCCCTTGGACCCCTCCACTGTTCACTAGAAATTCATTTGATAGGACTGCTATGCTCATGAACAGACAACCAAATTCACATATTTAAGAGGAATTCCATAATAACGTAGGACTCTCCCCAAAATTGGCCGGTGCACACTATCAAAGGCTTTTTCTTATAGTCCACAAATGCCATATACCACTATATAATTTCAATACTCAACAAGGAAAGAGGAAATATTACAGCTTTATGGTAGACATCTATGTTTAACCAGCTTCAAGAGAGAAGCAATATGAACATCAGGTGATTATAGAAATAATTGGTTTGATCGATTTTCAATTTTCAACCAAAATTAATGTTTGCTGAAATGCAAAATTGATATCTCAAGTAGTTTTTTATGCCTCAAACTAAGTCTCCATGGCTTACAGATATCAGTAAGTCTCTCCTTTCATGACTTATAATTTCAGGTAAGTGTATTCAGAGAGAAAGAGTTGTCATGAAAGTAATCTTTTGTATTTAATGCAGTTATTTTCTTTTTAGCCAACTTTTTTTTTAATTTTTCATGTTTCAATTCTACAGGCTTAGAACTGTACCACCAAAAGGACACCTTTGAATCACAGTTGTAATATTGCATCTAGGGGAGGCGGCAAGTATGGCATCTGAGCTGTAATCGAATCATGATGGCAAGGTTTGCATAAATATATGATTATTCTAACACAGGTAGTTATACATAGCTTCGGAAACATTCCTATAGGTCTTTATAATTATTCCTCTTTCCATAGATTTTCAAACATTTTTTAGATTGTTTGTTATTCAAGTTAAACCTGATGTTAAATGGACACAGTTGATTTATTTTGAGGTACATTTAGCTGGAAGTATTCTTAAGAAATTTGCTGGAGTCTAGGCATCTTAATATTTAAATATATACAGTAATGTGAATACTGTATATAAAATCAAAATATCAGATTTTAACAAGTATTATATTTATGCAGTATTTTTAAATAAAAGTTATCAAATTTATACCTCACTAAGCTTAATATAATTACACTGTACCTTAGAAATGTAGCAGTTAACATGGGATGTTTGCTCATATTGAATATATATATATGATATTACATGATTATATATTATATATACTATACCGTATATATATATACTCCTATATTGATCCGAAAGTAAAAGTATCTTGACTGTACATTACAATGAAATAGGTTTATAAGCACATAAGCAAACTTAGATTAGATTACTGGTATCTTACCGAAGAGATAGAATTATATTGAAAATTTGTATACGGAATTAGAATAAATGAAATAGTTTTAACTGCGATCATTTTAGATCCTATTCAACTGACGTTTGAAAAACCTGTTTTCGTATTCCAAATTAACAAGGTAGTTATGAGAAAATATTCATGGTTTATTCTGTTACATAATTGTATTATGTAACATTGCTATTTTTCATATTTTACTGTTAAGTTTAAACCAGCAATTGTGGAGTTTACATTTGGCTGTGGTAAATTTTCTTGTGGCCTTCGTCTATTCGTTGGTAGTTAATATTGAAGGCTGACCTTGCCAGCAAATCAAGAAACCGCAAGTAATTACTTCACCCCTACTGACATTTTCAGATATCCTATTTCCTTACACAACTAGAAGAACCAGATGTATTCCAGCCTTGAGAGAAAGGAAACAAATAACAGTATTTTTATTTATTATATAACACCTAATGAAGCAAAGCATTCATAATTAGATAACACCAAATAGAAAAGACAAAAGGATATTATTACTCAAGCCATGAAAATCCACTTACTGTATAACGGTCAGTCTCAACTTATGCACTTTCCCCTATTATGTAGATGAGTATACACTACTGCATTTGTCTTACATACAGTAATACCTCTAGATACAAAATTAATTCTTTCCGGAGTGGCTTTCGTATCATATTTTTTTGTATACTGTAATGAGGGCAGTTTTACTCGTAAATCGCCCTTCCAAGCCCTACAAAACACCACATTAAATTTTATAATAAAGCTATAACCAAAGTGAAATACAGCTAAGAACATTTGAATCATTCATTATACCTAACCTAACTGTTAACACTTGTAAATGGAGTACTGGTAGTTATTAGAACATAATGCAATAATAAATGGAAAATAATACAATACATACAGTACTGTACAATACAATAATGCATATTTACGAAATATACAGTACCATATGTACTGAACTTTATTAATGTTACTCTTACTGTAAAGAGGTTCGTTTTCTATCATGCATAACCAAACCGTTTTCTTCAACTCGCACATATTTTTAATAGTAGCTAATTTATTGTTCAGTAATACGATTAATATTCATTGGTGATACATCAATAAATAATTTACCTGTTTTTTTTTTTGTTTTTTTTTTCTTTACACATGTTTTTAAGCTACAGTATTGTAATACAAGCAAGATTCGTTGATGTTAATATATATGTATACTTACTTTGTAGAATGAGTAAACTTTAATTGTTCAGTAAATGGATTTTTCAACTTCTTTATTTACTGAAGCGAAAGAAAAATATATTGCTAATGTTTTGATATGTGTAGTAGCATTGTGAGTATGTACATGCTGTACATACATATGAAATACAGTAGTTCTGTTCATTATGTTTATTAAAAGTGCACGTGTTATGTAAAATTACCGTATTTCCTGTGTCATAAGACGCACACTTAAATTAACAAGGCAGTTCTAGAAAAAAATAATTAGGATTTTAAAAACTTCTTAGCACAAATCCCTAGTCAGGGACTCTAGAGTGATTACTGTCTTGCACGGTAACTTTTCTTATTTTGGGTGAAATGTTTAAGTTGATATTAATTAGCTATAGGCCGAATATCTCAATTTTATTACATATTCATATAAGAAACCACTAAAGTTGTCGTAGTTTCCATTACAACTACACGTTTAGTCTGAGTGTTTGGTGTTTCAAATGCTGTTTACATCAAAGCAGTGTTGCCAAAGGTGCATAAAATTTTGTTTAAAGAGGTAATTTTCAATATTAATCTTACCCGATGATCATGTAGCTGCAACTCTGTTGCCCGACAGAAAAAACCTAAGGTTGGGATACGCCAGCGATCGCTATACAGGTGGGGGTGTACAACAACAGCGCCATCTGTCGAGTAGGTACTCAGGTACTTCTTGTCAACAAGAATCAATTTTTCCTCTGTCGTGCCACCGGCGGGACCTACTTGGATGCGCTGTTGTTTCTGGAGTTGGTTTCGCGCTTTTTGGTGATGTATTCTCTCTAGATATTGGCTTTTGCTGTACAGGAGTTATTATCTTTGACTTGTCGAGCTTTTTTGATTAGTTTTGGATTGATTGTTGGCGACTTTGATAGATTTTGGATTCCCCCCTTGGCTAATTCAAGATGTCTGACCATTCTCAAGTCCCTAAGTACAGGCAGTGTAGCGCTAGGGACTGTTCTAGGCGTCTTCCGAAGGCCTCTATAGATCCTCACACCGTTTGTTCCAATTGTAGGGGTAAATCCTGTCAATTGGAAGATCGATGTGAGGAATGCGCTGGGCTTTCGGAATTCGATTTTAATGAATTCCTTAAGAATGCACGTAGGCTAGAGAAGGATAGGATCAGGAGGAGTTCGTCTCGCTCTTTTGATTTTTCCTCTCCCCATGCCCCTCAACCTATTCCTTCCCCTGTAGTGGTGACTCCCGACCCTGCTACTAGTGCTCAACCCTCGATGGCGGACATGATGCGTGCCATTCAGGCTCTTGGTGACAGAGTGGAGTCATTAGCTAATGACCGGAATCAACTTTTGCCCGATGTCAAAGAGTTGAAAGAGAAAAGTGCAGTGGGAAGTGTAGTGAGTGCAAGTGCGGTGAAAAGTGTCAGTGTCAGTGTTACGCATGAGGGTGCATCTGTTCGTGCCAGTCGTCCTCCCAGTCCGGGACCTCTTGCAAGCTCCCAAGCCCAGGGGAGAAGCAATGTCGAAGGACCAAAGGGTTCGACAGGCCTTGATCAGCGTACGGATGTACAGTGAACCCTCGCTACTTCGCGGTTCGACCATCGCGGATTCACCACTTCGCGGATTTTTTTCATAGCCCATGTCTATACATATATTGCGGATTTTCCGGAAATATCGAAAATACTGCGATGTGACCGATGGTGCGAGATTGGAGAAAGTAAGGAAAATTGAATCATGATTGATTTTCAATATAAATGAAACTTTGAGGAGCAACAAAGATATCATTTGTTAGAGAGATAGAGAGAGGTAAGGAATGGGAGGTAGTGAAAAGTAGCCCACAGAGAGAGAGAGAGAGAGAGAGAGAGAGGAGAGAGAGAGAGAGAGAGAGAGAGAGATATTTAAATGTAATAAACAAAAAAATTTGATAGGTTATAACACATTGGTGCTTATGTAATATCAACTGTATACTGTAGACGGTTTGAATAAGTTAAGAAATGGTATAAATGATACTTTGTTAGTGTATTCGTACACACTCAAGAGCGGCAGCTAGATGACAGCTGATCTAATCACAGCCAAAAGTAAAAAAAAAAAAAAGTCAACAATACTCGATTTTTAAAACACACCCGAAATTTAAAAACAAAAGTACACGCTTTCTTAATGTGCAATTAACTATTTAAAGAGTGGCAATTTTCTAGAATAAAATGATATTTCCCAAAAAATAGTGGTTTGCTGATGAAATCGGATGCCCTATTTTTGGCTATGATTGAAATGGATGTAGACTCGGCCTAATTATTTCATTTCGTATTTAATTGACACTAAGAAAACTAATTTTAGTTTCTTCATCTAAATGTAAGTATTGTATAACACGAAGAGAGAGAGAGAGAGAGAGAGAGAGAGAGAGAGAGAGAATGAATCAGCTGTTGTAATCAAATGGCGTGTTTTTGTTTCGTGAGAATTTCATCGCCACGACTTTAACAACAACATACTGTACTGAACTTTACAGTATTATACAGACTACTGTAATATGATAAAGTAAAATATTTGTAATCTATTTTATATAAAATGGGGCTATTTTTGTTTTGTTTAAAATTTACATTTACGTATGTAAAACAACTCTCTCTCTCTCTCTCTCTCTCTCTCTCTCTCTCTCTCGTAGATTGTTTTCCTGCTTTGCTACGTATGTATGATTTTATATAGATACGGTAAATAATATTTGTAATAACATATTTTATAAAAGCTTTTACTGTAATATCATTATTTATCACTTTCATCATGCGGGTTAAATTCCTTAGTTTGTTTACTGAGCGTACTTTATGACGCCGTCGTATCAGGCGGCGTCATAAAGAAAAAAATTTCATTTGGAAGTCCTAAGAAAAATTAAGTAAAACATTAGTAATAACCAAATCAACATACTGTACT
>NC_090751.1:90860751-90867157 GCF_036898095.1 Palaemon carinicauda | reverse complement strand
AAGAGTTGGTCCATAAAAAGTTGTACAATACTCATGATCTTCCACTGTCTTGGGTTAGAGATCTCTTGCTTGAGGGTACACTCGGGCACACTATTCTATGTGAAAGATCTATTTCAATATTGTTACAGTTCTTAAAATATTTTCATTGGTCATTACTTCTCTTGTAGTGTATATATTTCCCTATTTCCTTTCCTCACTGGCTATTTTTACCCGTCGGAGCCCTTGGGCTTATAGCATCCTATTTTTTCAACGATTTGTAGCTTGGCTATTAATAATAATAATAATAATAATAATAATAATAATAATAAAGGCATTAATATAGCTCTTCAATTCTAAACCTTTGCTCCTCCAGACACTCCCCCATCCAATCCTTGCGAAAAATAACCTTAGTTTTTATATCTTTCACGCACGAATAACTGAACATAGATTCAGGTTAAGAAGCCAATCGTCGTTTGAAAGCGAGTACGAATATCGATATGTTACCTACTCACCAGATAAATCTTAAGCACATATGAAAATAGAGTGACTAAATTCTTAAGTAGAAACTAATTTTCTTCAAGATATAATTCTATTCATTAGTTACTTTTCATTGTTACACTATTATCTATTCCCTAATTGTTCAACCCCTTTCCGTACTTTGCGGGGGTAACCAACTCTTACCAGAGTATGACTACCCCCTCTCCACCTTCCCGATGGACAGGGAGAGACCGATTAGTCGTAAGTTTGGCAATGCCGCTAAGCGTGACAGGAAAGAAATATATACTGTCATTGAACTAGTAAGCGCGCGTAGAGCACATTCCTCTGCCTACACCATTAAAAATTTATTGCTGATCACATAAAAAATTTACATTTATATTTATGTGCCAGTTTCATTTCATCTTTCATTTTTCCCTTCAAAGAAAAGATATTTTTTCCTTCAAGATACTTATATTGTCCGAAAATAATTTAGCCAAATTTAAATATGATGAAAAACCAAAAAAACTTTATGGACCCCTGGTATTATCCGAAAACAATTTGGCAAAATTCAATTATGATTAAATAAAAACCTGCCCCATCACTCAAAATTTTATTCATATAAATAAGAGTCCCGAAAAAAGGATCATTTATAAAATCATATAAAATGAAATCGAGTCAACAAGTCGATCCCCACAAAATATCATGGAAATTCACCGTGAATTTCTCGCTGACATTTTATGGAAAAAAACAAGACAGTGTTTAATCTGTATCTAAATACTTTGGCGAAGTCAACAGAAAAAAAAATTCCCGTCTACAATGAGAATTAGTCAAGTTACAAGGAACATTAATTCTAAAAGAGCCAACTCCCGTAAGCACAGATCACTCTCCGGCAAGCATGATGACTCTGCTTGCATTTGTCGTCATGGGGGGTCTCCCAGGCAGTTATTTTACGCTGGGATCACACATTCACGTATCTTGCTCCCGTTTAATCCTTCTTTCCTTTCTTCACTGGGCTTTTTTTTTCTGTTGGAGCCCCTTGGAGCCCCATTCTGCTTTTCCAACTTGGGTTGTAGCTTAGCAATTAATCATAATAATAATAATAATAATAATAATAATAATAATAATAATAATAATAATAATAATAATAATAATAATAATAATAATAATAATAAGGGGTAAACGTACGTCTTACGGGAACCATTGCAACGTCAATCTTTTCTAAATACGTATGTGTTCACGTTTAACGTACGCATGTTCACATTAGCGGCCGGTTTGACAATCAAGTGTGTCATACTGTACAGCTATTTATCTCACAATGAACGGATGTGACAGAAGATGGTGACGAAGTCACCGGGGGGGGGGGGGGGATGATAATGGCACTATCAGCAGGGAAATGTTAGACTGAACTTCAGGAGAATCGGTTATGAAGGAAATTATCATATGACTGACTGCTGAAAATCCGTAATAATTCCCAGAAGGAAACACAAAATTTGGTCCAAGAGATAAAAGGAAATTACAGTAAAACTCATCTCGAGACCGAATGTGTATTGGTCGAAATATGGAATTTTTTTATTCAATGTTCTTTTCAAGAAATTCATACGGGCATATTATATATATATATATATATATATATATATATATATATATATATATATGTGTGTGTGTGTGTGTGTGCATAATATTCTTTTCAAGAAATAAACAGGCATATATATACACACACACACACACACATATATATATATATATATATATATATATATATATATATATACAGTGTACATCATCATCGTCATTATCTCCTACGCCTATTGACGCAGAGGGCCCTCGGTCAGATTTCGCCAGTCATCTCTATCTTGAGCTTTTAATTCAATACTTCTCCATTCAGCATCTCCTACCTTGGGGAGTGCGAAGAGGCATACCCAAACCCTCTCCATCTACCCCTCACCATGATCTCATCCACATCTGGTACTCGAGTAATCTCTATTATAGTTTCATTTCTAATTACTGTCCTGCCATTTAACTCCCAATATCCATCTGGGGGTTTTGTTCTCAAATTTATTAAATCTATTGGAGATTGTTTTATTGTCATACCATGACTCATTTCCATAGAGTAGTACCTATCTCACTAAACTGATATATAGTCTGATTTTTATGTGTAATTTCATGCGATTTGATTTCCAAATTTTACTTAACCTAGCCATTGTGTGATTTGCTTTTTTTCAATCTTTCACTAAACTCTAATTCTAAAGATCCTGTATTGGATATACTTCCTAAATATTTAAGTGATTCTACCTCAATAAGCCTTTCTCCTTCCAATGATATTTCATCTTCTCCGTTCTCATCATGAGAACAGTACACAGTATAAATAATATATGCATACACACACACACACACACACACACATATATATATATATATATACATATATATATATTAACGAAACTGAAACGGATGAAATTAAAGCAGCGTGTCCAACTGGCTTCAGAAAAAAAGGCAATGAAAGACGAAGCTCACATACATACAAAACTGTATTCAGGAGCAATAATAAATACTACGTACTTACGGACTACTACTTCAGCCACACGCCTGAAGAGGGAAAGTGTTTAGTGTCCTAACAGCCGTTAAGAAGTTTAAAAGACTATTTATAAAATGGTAACTAAATCATACCGAGTGACTGAACATAAAAAAAAAATCAACGAAGAATCAAAGTTTCTTATCTGAGCTTGTGTGAACGTGTGCGCGTGCGAGCTCGCATTCGGGATAACTGATTAGCAGGTGGACAGAGGCTGGTGAAATCTAGTAACCTTATTTGGTTAACCAATCGCCTTTTTGGGTTATATCAACTAAGTCATTCATCATTGGTATTACTTTGTGACTGGCATGGGATTACTAGATTTCTAGTTTTGTCGTTATTCCTTATAGAAATATAAGAAATAAGTCATTTTGACGAATGCTTTTTATTATAACTATTATAATCATTACTAGCTAGGCTATAAACCTGGTTGGAAAAGCAAGTCGGAATTGTCTTAGAATAATGATTAAACAATGGAAAAACTTCGTGGATGGTGACGATGATGATGATTATTATTATTATCATTATTATTATTATTACTATTATTATCATTATTATTAGCTAAGCCACAACCTTAGTTGAAAAGTAAGTTGCTATAAGCCCAAGGACTCCAACAGGGAAAAAATAACCCAGTGAGGAAGGTAAATAAGGATATAAACTACAAAAGTAGTAATGAACAATTAAAAGTAAACTAACCTAAGAACAGTAACAACATTAAAATAGATTTTCCTTATACAAACTATAAAAACTTCAAAAAACCAGAAGAAAAATTATTAGTAAAGCAATCCATTAGATTATAAATTTTAGGCCAATGGGGCTTTTAATGATAAGGTCAATCAGCGCCTTAATAAATATTCAAAATAATAAAAATTCAGAAATATTTTAAAAACCACATTTACCTCCATGCCAATAACACACGCACAAAATAATAAATCAAAAATAAATTAGATATCATTAAAAAGATCGATTTCGTGTCGATACCCAACGAGAGCCTCTACATCATCATCTGGATTTCCGGCGCAGTTTGGTATGGTTAAAATAACTTCAAAACAAGGATTAATAGTAGCCCTTATGCTTACTTATTTCTTGTTAATTGGAAGAGGGGGGGAGGGTAACAGACTTCTCATAATAAACAGTAGAGTCATTTTCTTCATAGGTTAAACCAATTACTCCTATAGCGTAACTGATGAGCCTCATCGTCCGTCAAAACATATGGAAGAGGAGGAGGAGGAGGAGGCGGAGGAGGAGGAGGAGGCGGAGGAGGAGGAGGAGGAGGAGGCGGGAGGAGGAGGAGGAGGACCTCTTTTAAGAGGCTACCTTCTTTTAAAAAAATTCCTTCAAATATGTATAGTGAAAAACCTTTAGGATAACTTCTAAAACTTAAGTTTTTACAAATATTCAATGTTCAAATACGCAAATATCTTCATATAAATTTTAACTTACATTATATGAAAATTAAAAAAGTTATATATCTCCATTAGTACAACGCATCCCATAGTACTATTAAGATTGCTACTTCAAATCCCCTAAAAAATATATATATATATATATATATATATATATATATATATATATATACATATATATATATATATATACTGTATGTATATAGTGTATATATATACATAAATATATATATATATATATATATATATATATATATATATATATATATATATATATATATATATGGATATGTATGTGTGTCCGAATATATAGTCATAAATAAATTCACACACATATATATATATATATATATATATATATATATATATCTGTGTGTATGTATATATATAGTTATAAATACATTCACATACATATCCATATATATATACATATATATATATATATATATATATATATATATATATATATATATATATATATATATACATACATACATACACACACACACGATAAACCATCTACTAAATATCCGTAAACAAAATCCCGATAGAGCAATAGGCAAAGAACATCAAGGGAAGACCGAGGCCATCCTCTCTCTCTCTCTCTCCTCTCTCTCTCCTCTCCTCCTCTCTCTCTCCTCTCTCTCTCCTCTCTCTTCCTCTCTCTCTCCTCTCTCTCTCTCTCTCTCTCTAATCGAATAAGAGACAAGAGAATCAACCGTTACTTTGACCAAAATAAATTGCCTATGATTACTCGGCAATCATATTGCTCAGGGATGTTGCCGAACTGCATCTTTCTTGAATTACTTAACAATCCAATTTCAGGTCCAGATAGAAGAAGGGGAGGACTTACTGAAAATTGCGTTACAGGTTTAAAGGCCACTCATGAATGGCAGAGGCAAGGGACAGTTATTTTAACCCGGCTAGCAGGACAATGCCCTAGTCTAATCGTACATCCATATGGTCAGCGTCCAAGCTAGGACCAAAAAGGGCTAGGTAATGGTTCATGACGCAGGAGGTAGACCTATAGCCAAACAACGAACACCCCCCCCCCCCTCTCCCGCCCCCCATCATTAGCTCATAATGATGGTGAGGTTGCAGACATTGCAAGAAACTATACAGTTTGAGCGGGACTTGATCTCCCGTCCATTACTCTCATAATAAAACTTCAGAATGAATATTATTGACATAGACTTTTTGATAGTTGTTATAATGATACAACTGTTTAAATCATCTTGATGTCAACGAACAATCCGACTATAAAGGTTTTTTTTAGCCTAAACTTAGCAAATTTATACTTATGAACTTAAATTCGATACTATTTATATACAACAACGTGATTACTACTACTACTACTACTACTACTACTACTACTACTACTACTATTATCATCATTATAATTACTATCATTATTATCTTCAATAGCTGAGCTACAACCCTAAATGGAAATTCAGGATGCTATAATCACAAGGGCTCCAACAGGTAAAAATAACACAGTGATGAAGGGAGTTGAGAATTAATATATCTTTTTTTTAATATTATTCAATACATGACATCTTAATGAAAGCTAGTACATATTAAACATTATATATTCAGTAAAGTAATGAACATTTTTGGTTAAATACCTGAAAAACGTTCTCTCATGAACCAATGTTCCATTAACATTTTTTACGTAACACATATCAATCCACAAAAAAAAAAAATTCACATATATATAAACTAAAATGATGAGTTTTCCTAAGACTAAATAAACAAAGACATTTCCTATAGTTATACAAATAAACGAAGAGAGAATTTTCTGGCAAGCAAATCGAACCTGACAAAGACTAGACTATTGCAACCGTAAAGTAAACTGAAATATTTTCCTAAACTATATTGGCGAAAGATAAGCACAGTGGACAGTACGGTTATGGAAAACGAATGCCAACCATATAATACAAAATAAAAAAAAAAAAATAAGCTATTGGTAGCT
>NC_090751.1:90850751-90858251 GCF_036898095.1 Palaemon carinicauda | reverse complement strand
TGGGAGGGGCTAAACACAGGATCTCGACGAGCAGTGAGGATATGACAGGGTGGACTTGTTCAAAGCGAGGTGTGCCAGGATTCCTGTGTCCAACTGTATGTCCACATCTACTCGAGAACACCTTATACTGTACAACTATACAAGTTATAATACAAATAGCTTCATCAAATTATAGCCAAATCTAATTATTATTATAATTATTATCATTATTATTATTATAATTATTATTATTATTAGCAGGATGCTATAAACCCAAGGACTCCAACAGGGAAAATAATAACCCAGTGAGGAAAGGAAATAAGGAAATAAACAAACTACAGGTACTGAATAATTAAAATGGGATCTTTTAAGAAAAGCAACTAGACGAATATACAGTACGTCTTCCATATACAAACTATAAAAACTTCCACAAAACAAGAAGAAGATATAAGATATACGATATAAGAAGATATAAGATGTAGAAAAACGAAAAAGTGGACAAAACAAAATAGATGCACAATATTCATAACTTTAAAATTTGGGGACGAGAATGAAATTTGTTCTTTAATAATATTGTTAGTATCGTTATAATAATAATAATAATAATAATAATAATAATAATAATAATAATAATAATATTCTAACAAATCCAGGATATAACTAACTCACGATTCTTGGAAGAAATTATGCAACTCTCTCTCTCTCTCTCTCTCTCTCTCTCTCTCTCTCTCTCTCTCTCTCCTCTCTCTCTCTCTCTCTCTCTCTCTAAAAAAAGAGCGCGTATAATCTTTTTCTCTCTCTAAAAGACATTGCATGTAATCTCCCTCAGTTGCAAATGTTAGACAATTACTTATCTACAGAAGAATCTCTCTCTCTCTCTCTCTCTCTCTCTCTCTCTCTCTCTCTCTCTCTCGTGTGTAACCAATTACCAGTCATGCAGAACAACCCTAACCACTACCTTCCCTAAAACCCAGCCCCTACACAAACAAGTATTATATCAACGATATCCTCAAGTTCGTCCCTACTGGTTTCTCGGGCAACCGCACTGCCATCTACCCGCTGGCTGATGAACCTCAAAAACAGCATCTAGCCAAAGGAACGAGAACTGGAGATAGGAAAAACTTCGCTTACTTAACATTAAGCTATAGCGGGAAAAAATAGATTTATTTTGTGATTATTGGTAGATCTTATGTAAGAAAATATTCGTGTCCTTTTAAATACCAGTAGTGGTGGATCGATGAAAAAAAAAAAAAAAAAAATATATATATATATATATATATATATATATATATATATATATATACTGTATATATATACAGTATACATATATATATACATATATATATATATATATATATATATATATATATATATATATATATATATATATATATATTAGAAAAGGACAACATGCGGTCAAGTTAGAGTAAAAAAAAATCTTAAAACATATTTCATCTTAGCCTATACTTCATACTTTGATTGTTCTGATAAAAATTAGTTTCCATACAGTCACATTTAAGATGAATAGTTTTTAAGTTTTTGCAAAATGTTAAAAAACACAACAAGGATGCAAAATTTAAACATTAAAACTAACATTAAATTAGCCAGTACAAATAATAATAAAAAAAAAATCATTTGTGATGAAGTATCAAATATTAGTAACTTTAATCATAATAAGACAATTTCCACCTTTCTAACTAACATTCAACAATCATAAAAATAACACGTTTAAGCGATGTAGAATAATAATAATTAATAATAATAAAAATAAAAAGAAATTGATTGGCTATACATACATATATACATACATACATAATATATATATATATATAATATATATATAATATATATATGTATGTATGTATGTATGTATGTATGTATAAATATATAACCATATATAAATATACATATATATATATATATATATATATATATATATATATATATATATATATATATATATATATATATAGTCGTTAACTCTCACCGTCCCTCGGGCAGGGGGAGAGGGAGAGGGAGTAGTCATACTATGGTAAGGGGGGTGCGTGTGCGTCCTTATCTAAATATTTAGTCGTTATTTTTTACAGGTCGCGTACACTAGTAATAATAATAATAATAATAATAATAATAATATTCATTAGGCAACGCTAATCAGATTAAAATTATTAACGAGACAGAAAATAAAAATTTACTCACATCAAAATATCTTAATGAAAGGATAAACGAATATTACCATCAACAGTTATTGGCAGTCACTCTATCATTATCAAATATTATTATTATTATTATTATTATTATTAGTAGTAGTAGTAGTAGTAGTAGTAGTAGTAGTAGTAGTAGTAGTAGTAGTAGTAGTAGTAGTATCACTACAGCAAAGGTACAATCATAGTTGGAAAAGCGGGATGCTACAAGCGATTAGCCCAAGGGCTCCAACAGGGAAAAATAGCCCAGTGAGGAAAGGAAATAAGGAAACAAACCACAAGGGAGGTAATGAATAATTAAATATATGAGTAATTCTTACTAATAAATCGTCCTACCCCCGTTCTCCGGAGTAGTAGGTAGTAGGTTGGCCAGGGCACCGGCCACCCATAGAGATACTACCGCTAGAGTATCATGGGGTCCTTTAACTGACGAGACTGTATTGCATTGGATCCTTCTCTCTGGTTACGGTTCCTTTTCCCTTTGCCAACACATACACCGAATAGTCTGGCCTATTCTTTACTGATTCTCCTCTGTCCTCATACACCTGACAACACTGAGATTGCCTAATAATTCTTCTTCACCCAAAAAGGTTAACTACTGCACTGTAATTGTTCAGTGGCCACTTTCCTCTTGGTAAGGGTAGAAGAGACTCTTTAGCTATGATGAGCAGCTCTTCTAGGAGAGGGACACTCCAAAATCAAACCTTTGTTTTCTTAGTCTTGGGTAATGCCATAGCCTTCCACTGTCTTCGATTAGTTCTTTTGCTTGAGGGTACACTTGGGCACAATATTATATCTAATTTCTCTTCCTCTTGTTTTGTGTAAGTTTTTATAGTTTATATAGGATACATTTATTTTATGTTGTTACTGTTCTTGAAATATTTTATTTTTTCCTTGTTTCCTTTCCCCACTGGGCTGTTTTCCCCTGTTGAGGCCCTTGGGCTTATAGCACCCTGCTTTTCCAACTAGGGTTGTACCTTTGCAAGTAATAATAATAATGATGATAATAATAATAATAATAATAATAATAATAACACATACGAAAGACCATTAAAAACATATTTGTGTATTTGTGCATCAACCAAATCCGAACGAAAGCAAATTCGAGTGCGTGCATGAGCACACGTGAGAGATTGAGATCAGCGGAGAATAATAACCTCTGGTGCATGCGCAAAGCACGCGCTCTTGCGCGTTCCTTCGAACCTACAAATTGAATGCAATTTCACAGTCTGTTGTCAACCGCAAGTTTGCTCCTGCAGGTGGGATTCCACGGGAGAGCAGCTGTTATTGTTACCATTATTACTACTGGTTGTTGTTGTTGTTGTTGATGTTGTTGTGTGCGTCGAGGCGGCGAACACCAGACTCCCTTTGAAGTTGCCGCCCCTGTTCGTGAGACCACCGCATAATAGCATTGGTTAATTATCCCAGTATATTTGTTCATCAAAACATATTTCGCTCCCTTAGAGTAACAGAGCTGATTGGTAGATCTCAATCTACAACACATTGATTAATAATCCACCAACAGCTGGTGATTTTCATAAAAGCAACGATTTATTTAGCTTATTTTGTAAAATGGCGACATTAGATACAAACAAAAGTGGCATCATCACCTTTATCTTAAGAGTTTCATAATCAATTTATTGATCACTGACAAAGTAAGACAGAATATTAATTGAAATATTTGTATATTAAGGGAGAACAACCCGTAATTGTACACTCAATTCCAAATACCAATTACTTATAGTGGTGAGAATCAAAATTATTCTGAGAGAGAGAGAGAGAGAGAGAGAGAGAGAGAGAGAGAGAGAGAGAGAGAGAGAGAGAGAGAGAGGAGAGAGAAGCACGATATTGGATAAAGGAACCTTGAATCAAGATTACACTATGATAACCATTTTTGTTTTTTAATTAATACTCAGAAAGTAATATAAAATTCATAATAATCATGATTTATCGTAGAGAGAGAGAGAGAGAGAGAGAGAGAGAGAGAGAGAGAGAGAGAGAGAGAGAGAGAGAGAGAGATTGATTGATTTGTAGTATTCTGGCATTCTGACATCTAAGGTCATTGACGTCGAATAATCAATCAAACAGGAGATTCTTACCAAGGGATAAATCAAATGAAATGAAACACAAACTCACTTCTCTTTGGCAAAAATCCAGTTTTTAAATTACCAGACTTACGGGAATTAGTAAACGCCATGAAAAAAAAATTAATAAATCAACAATAAAAGATTTATCAGCTATTTTCTATCATTATTACTAACTAGGCTACACCCCTAGTTGGAAAACAGGGAGCTATAAGCCCAAGGGCACCAACAGGGAAAAAAAGCCAAGCGAGAAAAGTAAATAAGGTAATAAATAAACGACAAGAGAAGTAATGAACAGTTGAAATTAAATATTTTAAGGACAACAACAACATTAAAACAGGTATTTCATATATTAAGTCTTCATTTTCAACATAAAAACATTTACTGCAAGTTTGAACTTCTGACGTTCCACCGATTCAGCTACCTTATTAGGAAGATCATTCCACAACTTGATCATAGGTGGAACAAAACTTCTAGAATATTGTGTAGTATTGACCTCATGGGGAAGAAGGCCTGATTATTAAAATTAACTGCATACCTAGTATTACGAATAGCATGGTATTGAGCTTGTTTGTTTGTAAATACTCTCATTTTCATCCTCAACCAAAATAATTCTACTAATCATGCCAAGAATGAAATAGGCTATCAGGTGAACAGGATTTGCTTACCTTGAAGTTATAACTAAATTTACAAATCAATCTTATAAGCCAGATGGAAGAGAGATATCATAAAAGTCAAAATACTTTGCAGATTCTTTCATTAAAAAAACATTGGCCTAAGTACATGATGTATTGAAGGTACTAAAGAAGCTGTTAATAAATCTACAAGTCGGTAATTCGATAAAAGAATAAATTCTGAATAATTGTAAAAGGCATAAAAGAAGATTCACTTTAAGCATTCTATGGAAAACTAACTACGATATAAAAAACATCCACGTAAAAAGCGATCAATATTAAAGACTAAATCCACAAACGTCGGATAGATCTAGGCCAGCAGACCAAGCGCCGAATGTGTCCAGAAGAAAATAGATTATTACCTCCGACAACAAAAGAACGGGATGAGGATGTTGTGCATTGGTCCGTGGATATCCGTAATCAATAAAATTTCGCCGGACTATCGGCTTTAAGTCAGAGAAAATTTGATTAGATTTCGAGATATATCCGAATGCAGATCGGAAATCTAGTTCTCTATTGGAAAGAAAGAATTTGCACAAAGTCGAAATTATGAAGATAAGTCAGAAAAAGGTTCTAACTGAAAATTGAACCCACAACAAATTACAATAAAATAAACCGTTTTCACATGAAAAGAAACTAATTCCAAACCACATAAGTAATATACTTTCAACCACAGGAAAAAATATATTTGAAGCTACAAGAAAAGAAAAAGTATTACTAACTTCACGAAAAAGGAACGTAATGCACCAGGAAGTACATATTTCGAAATACAGAAAATGGGGGAACCTTTCCACATAAGAGATAAATATGCCTCGTTTCCTTAGATACGTCAAAGTACCAAGAACAGTAAGCTAAATAACAACGTTTGCAGATCGAAAAGAAGACCTACTCGGGAAGAACCATAAGATTATGCGGCCATATGGCCTCCATTACCTCCTGAAGGTGAAGCCTTTCATCTGAGAGAGAGAGAGAGGGAGGAGAGAGAGAGAGAGAGAGAGAGATAGAGAGGGGGGGGGGCTGCCCTTCCAAGCACACAAGTCTAATCATTAGTTCTTCACCGGAGGGCAATTACCAGCGGTCACGTGTGGGTGACCAAAGTAAGCACTCGGATGAGGCCACAAAACAATCGTTACGACCATGTTAGAACGCCGTGTGTCCATCTCCGTTGCAGAACACGAAGCCAGAATGCAATTGGAGCAGAGGGATGGTTAAGAGACAAATGAGAATCAACACCGCACCACATTTCAGGAAAACTTTCCAGGGCAAACTTGGGGGGAAAAAATGCCCACCAAGACAAAAGGTCGGACTCGAGGACACTGGGTTGTGGTGGCCGATAAGGTAACGTCCCTGACTAGTGAACGCCAGGCAGGGCTTCGAGTCCTACTCAAACTCGTTAGTTTCTTTTGGTCGGTGCAACCTTACCATCCTTGAGGAGCCTATAGGTATAACTGCCGAGTCATCGGCAGCCATTGCCTGGCGCTCCTTGGTCCTAGCTTGGGCGGAGAGGGGGCTTGGGCGCTGATCATAAGTATATATGGTCAGTCTCTAGGGCATAGTCCTGCTTGATAGGGCAATGTCGCTGCCCCTTGCCTCTACCGCTCATGAGTGACCTTTAAACGACGCCATCGTCGTAATTTGATCTTCCCTGTCCTCTGACACCCAAGAAAATGATAACGAAGAGACATTAAAAAAGATTAATTAGATGTTATCCATTCATTTGGTGCTGAGGTAAAGAAACTTGCACACGCAACAAACAAGAGGAGCTTCGCATGAATCATCTCGTGGATAATCGCGAGTCGACACAAAGCAGGAAATTGTTCGGAAACGAAAATGATAAGATGATTCAAATTAGCAGTTGTTCCAGTGAACAAAATCGACCTACAGCCAAAGCAATTATGCTTGGGAAGAGAACAACAAAAGGCGTACGAAGAGGCCGTTATGTTGCTGCTTTCAGAGTTGTTGGCAATTCTCTTTGTCTAACTGCCGTTTCCCTTGTTTTCTGTTTTGCTTACTTCCTTTTCCTGTTATTTCCTCCATACGTTCTTTTTCTTTATATGTATCTTGGATCCTCTTTGCCTTTCCACCTTGTTAATATTTTAGCATCATCCACTTCTTTTTTCACATTCCACTTCTTTCAGAATTCATCTTTTTAACTCATACCTTTGACCGGTCTATTGATAGGGGCCATTACATCGGATAGAAATTATAACTATTAATGCACATTATTATTATTATTATTATTATTATTATTATTATTATTATTAGCTAAGCTACAACTCTAGTTGGAAAAGCAAGATGCTATAAGCCCAAGGGTTCCAACAGGGAAAAGCAGCCCAGTGAGGAAATGAAATAATGAAATAAATAAACGATATAAAAAGTATTGAGCAATTAAAATAAAATATTTTAAAAACATGACCAACATCAAAACAATAATTCATAAATAAACAATAAAAATACTTATGTCAGCCTGTTCAACATTAAAAAAATTTGCTCCAAGTTTGAACTTTTGAAGTTCAAACATCTACAGAAAATTTCAAAATCCCGTTTAGTGACAGAAATTCC
>NC_090751.1:90843251-90848251 GCF_036898095.1 Palaemon carinicauda | reverse complement strand
GTTGACAGTCAGCTACGGAGATAGAAGACGACGCCCTGTCACTCAAGACGAAAACAATTGACACAGGCGACGCCCATCAACGTAAAGCAGAGAAAGGAGAAACTAATATTGGAAACATTCATTACTAATATTTGGATTGTATCCATCAAATACAACACATATTTTGTAATAGCTATAGCGTCACAATATTTGGGTGATTAGTATACAGGAAAGTTTTGGCATTTAAATGTACATCTGATAGATAACGAAAATTTATTTGAACCTAAATTAAATGCCATTCGTTATATAAAATAAGTTAAGGCTAAACCATATATTCTTAAGAAAAGAAAAAATCTTTAACAACAAATAACTACATCATCAAGAACAACAACGATAATAATGATAATAGTACCTTTTATCCTATCTTATTTATACACAAAACGAAACTAATGATTAAAAGAACGACATAAAAACAAAATTCATCAGAAAAAAATATAATTCAATTCCTTGTCTAAATTTTTAAAAGGATTTTCAATCTATTCATTTCTTGATATAAAAATAGTAGGACTTGAAATGAGGCGTTAGCGGAGACATGCGTTCTTTTTCATGTTACTTCTATGTCATTCCTGGTACGTTGCCCGACACGAGAGAGAGAGAGAGAGAGAGAGAGAGAGAGAGAGAGAGAGAGAGAGAGAGAGAGAATCAATATATATCATAAGTATTTACGTTTAATCATAGCCTTCTGTGACGTACGCATTGGGCACCTATATTTACCTGTAAATATCATTCTTGTGACGTGTTCTCTTTACTTTCCGACTCTAATACAAAAGACAACAATGATGGGAATAATCAAGAGTTGAAGACGACAATACAAAACGAATGTTTGCACGGACAATAAAGAACACGTAAGGCAGAATACTGTAACCTTATAGGTATACCCAAGTGATTTCTTATCGAGTTTTATTTCATAACTTGCATTGGGTTAATATTTGTGGACCTCCTTTAAGTATCTTTTTTATTCATGCATACTTCTTTCAGATTTAAAATAACCATGATTTGCTATCGCAATGAGCACACACTGAAATGAAAATCTATCTAAACCTTTCCAATCTTGCCTATATAATAAAGACCAAGTCTCTCTCTCTCTCTCTCTCTCTCTCTCTCTCTCTCTCTCTCTCTCTCTCTCTCTCTCTCCTATACACACACACACACACACACATATATATATATATATATATATATATATATATAATATATATATATATATATACATACATATATATATATATATATATATATATATATATATATATAATCTTTCCTGTTACGATCAGCTTTTCCCGTCTCTCGAGTAGGGAGAGAATAGTAGTCATACCCTGCTGGTGATGGTGAAAGGTATGTGTGACTGTATTCCTATCTAAATATTTAGCAGTCATTTTTGACAGGTCGCGTTCAGTAGTAAACAACAAAATAGAAATTTCGACCTTTGCATTTCACGACGCCCAAGGAACCGTTTATTATTATTATTATTATTATTACTTGCTAAGCTACAACCCTAGTTGGAAAAGCAGGATGCTATAAGCCCTGGGGCTCCAACAGGGAAAATAGTCCAGTAAGGAAAGGAAACAAGGAAAAATATAATATTTTAAGAACAGTAACAACATTAAAATAAATATTTCCTATATAAACTATAAAAAACTTTAACAAAACAAGAGGAAGAGAAATAAGATGGAATAGTGGCCACTGAACAATTACAGTGCACTACTTAACCCCTTGAAATAAAATTTGTTCCGTAATCTCATTGTTGTCAGATGTATGAGAGAGGGGTATATATAAAGAATAGGCCAGACTATTGGATGTATATGTAAGCAAAGGGAAAATGAACAGTAACCTGAGAGAAGAATCCAATGTAGTACTGTCTGGCCAGTCAAAGGACGCCAAAACTCTCTAACGGCCGTATCTCAATTAATAAGCTGCGCCCTTGGAAATGACCGGCCAATGACTACCGTGATCTTACTGTACTAGAACTGATCGTTAAGAATGTTGATGGTGACAACTATCACTAACAAAATTACCCGATCTCTGACACAGATGACTGACTGAATCAAGCTTTGATAAATGTTCCCACAAACTTGAAATTCCCATCGATATCGGTCACGCAGAATTAGAACGAT
This sequence comes from Palaemon carinicauda, assembly GCF_036898095.1. Classification (NCBI taxonomy): domain Eukaryota; kingdom Metazoa; phylum Arthropoda; class Malacostraca; order Decapoda; family Palaemonidae; genus Palaemon; species Palaemon carinicauda. The sequence continues at coordinate 90,846,098 of NC_090751.1, read as the reverse complement.
CGTAACAATACAAAGACTACAGAAACCCGGAACGGATAATGATAAAACTGACCAGTGATAACGGTTACACATACTGACGGGAAACGAGGAATGACAACGGTAATTATCTATCAGGTCAATGGAGAGGGAACACATTCAGCAGACCCTCCAAGAGTACACGCAATGCTAGGGAACCGATAGAGCCATACAAAAGGAGACGAAGACGACAACATTTATTAGGCCTATTCCAAGCATCAGGTTTATTTGTATGGGGGTCAGACTGACGCTAATTATGGAGCCTACAGGGACGCTATCAAAATCAAACCATTGTTCTCTAGTGCTGCGCAGTGCCATAGCCTTTGTACCATGGTCTTCCACTGCCTTGGGGTGGAGCTCTATTTTATTTATTTCCTTATCCATGGGCGTACGAGACAGGCTGGGAGGGCTGAAGCCAACCCCGCCACCCTTAGATTTGGGCAGACTCGATTTTTTCGGGCAGAGAAGACTATTCAACTCTCAGATAGTGAATGTTAATTCAGCCTTTGAGTGTTTTATATATATAAATTTATATATATATATGTATATATATACATATATACATATATATATATATACTGTGTATATTTTATATATATTATTTATATAATATATATATATATATATATATATATATATATATATATATTTGTTTGGATTTACAAGCAAGATTTATTTCGGACAGAGAGTTCAGTCCCCAAGATGAGAAGAGTCCTGTACACTTATGCTTATTTCCTTTCCTCAATAGGGGTTGTAGCTTAGCAAATAATAATAATAATAATAATAATAATAATAATAATAATAATAATAATAATAATAATACGTAGGGCTTATCTGTATGGGAGTGTCTGGGGTGGGGGGTAGACAGTCGCAGATAAAGAAGCCTATAGAAACGCTATCATAGAGGCACCGTGATTAATAGTATTTATAGCATCCTCTTATCGCCGAGTCTACAACGTTGCTGTAGTTTTAATTTTTACGCCATCAATGAATATTTTGTAAAACAAACTTTACGCTTTACGCCTATAATAACTAATTGGTTAAAAACGCAAACAATGAGTTTTTGGTAAAAATAAAAATTTATTTTGACACCAATAATAGCTATTAGATGAAAATATAATTAATTCTGATAACAACAATATCTACTAGATAAAAATAAGTAAATTTTCATGCCAATAATGTCTACTAGGTAAAAAGAAAACTAATTTTGATGCCAATAATGATTAGTAGGTCAACATAAAAACTATTCTTTCTTTAATGCCTGGCTAAACATTTTTTTTATTCTAATGACTAATAAATAAACAAAATAATTATGATACCAATGACTACGTAGTAAAGTAAATTATTTTGACGCAACATATGACTACAGTACTAGGTAAACAAATAAAAAAACACCAACAATAACAAATTGGTAAACAAATAAAAAGATGCCAAAAATGACTAATTGGTAAAAAAAAATTACTTTAACAATGAAAATTTGATAAATAATAAAAAGGACGCCAACATGGACTACCTGGTGGGCAATTAACTAATTTCAAATCCAACGCTAACCGCTATGTGCAAAAAACAAAAAAGAAGAAAACCCTAAAATTGTTCTTCTGTGACCGTGTCTTTATGGAAAAGCGCCTTCAAGTGCCTTTAATTATGATAATTTAGACCTCCCTAGTTGGTGGCAGCTAGAAATCCTTGAATGAACATTTTCAAATAACGTCTCTTGTAATCTCTAAGTATCAAGAGCAAAATGTCCAGAGTATTATCAGCAGGACCAATGAGTCGATCTCCATGGCCAGTGCAATGGCAAAGGGCAAATCAATAAGTCAAATCATATATCCACAAAATGACCACTAGAGAGTAGGGCTCCCCTCCATTATTATTATTATTATTATTATTATTATTATTATTATTATTATTATTATTATTATTATTATTATTATTATTTTCATTATTATTACTAATGATGTTATTATCATTATTATTATTATTATTATGATTACAAGCTAAAATACAACCCTAATTAGAAAAGAAGGATGCCATAAGCACAAGGGTTTCATCAGGGAAAATAGCCCAGTGTGGAAAGGATATAAGAAAATAAATAAACTATGAGAAGTTATGAACTATTAAAATAAAAGCAGTTCTTAAAGTAAAGTAAGAAAAGTAAAATAGAACAGAAGCTATTAATCAGCATACTTAATGTTAAACTTCATATGCTGGATACTTTATGAATACTTTTTATAACCTTTTATCTTTGAAACAAAGTTCACAGACATACATGCTGAGTGAGGGGACAATTTAAAAACTTCGAAAGAATCGACAATTCGCATATAAATCAGGTAAAGCTGCTTAATATACGCCCAAGAGCGAAAAATGGGTAATTTTGATGCTCGTATAATCAACCAACTGTTGCTTCAAAGCCGTGACCTGAGAGGGAGTTAGGAGTTCAAATTACATGCTACTCTCGATAATGAGGGTTCAATGCCGTGACACGAGGGGGGTAAAGTGTTCAAATTGCACGTTATTTTCGCCTTCAATTCACATACCTAAATATGTGTCTGTACACGAAATGCAAGGCGCACTATCGGTACTTCCAACAAGCTGCAGTATACCTGGCTTGTAAGGTATCATCTTCAATCTGTTCATAACTAAATTGAAATCCCTTACAAAATGAATGAATGAATTATTTGAAGTTCTCTGGCATCCTGACATCGAAGGTCATTGACGCCGATATCATTTATTATAAATAAAGATTAAAAGAATATTCAATTAAACCAAGAAAAGTAAAAATGTTATGAAAGTTAAATCGCATCAAGAAAACCTTCTTCTGATATAAATTAA
>NC_090751.1:90835751-90838251 GCF_036898095.1 Palaemon carinicauda | reverse complement strand
ATATCCGAACATTGGGCTGACATGTCTGAGCTCAAGACGAGATCATTTTTATTCCTGCCAAGAAATCTTGATACAATATACTCCATCCAATACATTCCATCCTTCTTAAGGATTAGAACTACCCAAGTACACCTTTAACCTTTTAAAAGGCTGACTCATCACTCTCTTCAGAGTATGAACACTACTCGTCTATCACTGAGGTAACTTTCTATCCGCTTGGCCTTTGTAATAAGGAAAATAAAGTCTGCTTTATTACTCCTCCCCTGCGGTAACAGTGATATTTGGTACATCTTCCCTTAAATAGTTAAACTTCTTTCATAAGCATATCAGCCATACTAATATCTACATATAAACAATTTCATCAGAGAACTCTCATTTCTTCGGCAGCATGAATGTTCCTTTCACACTTTTAACACGGTAAAAAATTTATTAGTATTTTGTATAGATGTTTCTCTAACATACTATAGTTAACAGTTGAGCATTCTTCCTTCAGAATAATAGTATTTCTTTCAACTACCTTCGTTCGTTAGCATGGTTTCACGCAATGTTTGTCTCACGTACAGTTGGACACAGGCATTCCTGGTACACCTAGCTCTGAGAAAAAGCAACCTCTCACACCCTTACTGCGCGACGAGTAACCAAACAGATAGCGTAGGAGAGACATGGCATAGATGGTGGGCGGGGCTACACACACACAAACATTTCGCTCAGTAAGGGTGTAACAGGGTGCACGTCCTCAGAGCGAGATGTACCAGGAATTAGGGTATCCAACTGTACCTCTTTTAGGGCGGTACTTCGCCAGTTCCTTCAATGGCAATGAATTCTTGACTCTGGCACACAATTTATTATCTTCAAAAGTACTGCAACAGTTGCTTTGAAACACACAAACTAAAAACAAGTCAAGAAATAGAGCATTCCTATCTTGACTTCCCTTTTAAAAAGGTGTATAAAACAATATTGGCACTTGCTAATTTCCAGAAAAAAAATTGGTTTATTTCATCGTATTGCATCTTTTGCAGTGATACACTCTGTAATGGGGTAATTTTGGGGAAGCCAAGAAAACTTGTGTGCATATATGTGATATTTTATCACATATACACACCATTTTCAAATATTCACATAAGCCATAAATACTTCTCATATCGATTTCGCTCAGAATCGGGATCAGAGACCCACGGGGGAGTTAACTTTATGGTAATAGCTAGTGGTCGGCCAAGGATTCGAACCCTGACCCAGTTGAAACTGGGATTACAGAACACCACTAGTGGTAAGCCTTATTTTCAACTTTGCCCAGGTTCGAATCCTTGGCGGTCGACCAGAAGCTATCAGAAACTTAATTCCCCCTTGGGTGTTTCTGAGGTACAACGAATTTGATATTAAGAGGTATCTATGGCTAATATGAACAAATACACACACACACACATATATATGTATATATATATATATATATATATATATATATATATATATATATATATATATGTGTGTGTGTGTGTGTGTGTGTGTGTGAGAGAGAGAGAGAGAGAGAGAGAGAGAGAGAGAGAGAGAGAGAGAGAGAGAGAGAGAGAGAGAGAGAGAGAGAGTCTATAGGTCAGCTGAGGTTTTATGTTCAGTCTACAGGTTGTGTACGATCGTGAACGTATCCGCCATGGTTTACATACAATGAAAAAACCAGCGTACTATAAAAATCAACCGAGTATGCCCAGGCCTTCAAGTTATTAGAACATAAAAAGTCTATGGTATTCCCGTAGGTATATTACCCGCTAAAACAATGTAAAAATTAATGCCAATAGGAAGTATATCTGAAATTTACTTGTTAAGGTTTAATTCAATGTCATCCATGTGACCAAAAATGTTAGTAACTATAGTCAATTCTTTTTAGTGAGGCAGATTTGCACCGACTGGCAGGGGTGCCCTTTTACCTCGGAAAAGTTTCCTGATCGTTGATTGGTTGGACAAGATAATTCTAAGCAATCAGAGAGCAGGAAACTCTTCCGAGCTAAAAGGGCATCAATGCGAGTCAGTGCAAACCTGCCTCACTAAAAAAGAATTGACTAAAGTGAAATCTATGACTGAATTAATGTCTGCAACTTGGGCAATATGATCATCCTGTGGGACAGATATGATATCCAAGAAGAAATCCTGGATGAGACCTTTTATGAAGTCACCCAACACTTCAAAAACACACTACAGATAATCATCAGCATCAGAGATTAAAAAAGTTACTATAATAGTAGGAACATTCCTTATAAAAAATATTCCTAATATGACCATGGGAGAGAACAGGCCTTTCGTTATTTCCTTTAGAATGTTTACCCAGCAATCCACAGCGATGTCTATGTAACAATAGCATTTGATACAAACGGTAAAAATACGACTAAATCTAACTATTCGGTTCAATCAACCTACAGAACTCCATTTCTGCTTTGTTACTCGAATCACAACCGTGAAATTGCCTAATCAATCAAGTTGTCAAGCCTGGTGGTAGCCTCCTCGCCTG